>NC_079508.1:63511853-63705276 GCF_030052815.1 Hevea brasiliensis
AAAATCTCCACTTTGTCACAGATAATAAATGGATATAAATTTAGATTTTATCTTAAATTAATAAATTATATTTTAACATAATTTAATTTAAATAAATAAATTTTTAGTAAAATATTATGATTTTGAAAACCAAATCTGTTCTGTCAGTCGGATCGATTTAACCGAAAATCGAATTATGATATGGGATAATTTTAATATTAAACCCAAAATTTTCACAACTAAATTTCCATTCAATCTACTAAAAAAATTTTTAATAGATTAGCAACAATAGGCATTGAACACAAAACCAAGCAATCATTGTTTTGTAATTATTTAACAAAAAATATATATATATTCAAAATAATTAATAACTTTTTTTTTTAATTTCACTCACTTGTAATTTTAATAATTAAAGTTATTAATAAATTATTTCTATTATTATTATTATATAAATTTTTAATTTTAAATTTTTTTAAATAATTAAATGTATTATTTAAAAATTTTAATTAACATCTAAATTTAAAAAAATTACATATTAAAATTTAACTAAAATTTTTTAATAATTATTTACAAAATATATAAAAATATTAATATAATAAAATATCACTATAATAATTTTATAATATTTATTTAATAATATATCAATTTACCCCGTTGAATCTTACCCCTTTAACTTTCTATTTTTACTGATTTTATGATTTATCCAAATCTGAAAACCTTAAAAAACATATTAAAAATATTTATCACGTATATTATTTTTTTTTATCGTGGCTTCATAATCAAATATATGGGCCTTGACCTAATATGGTCTAGAACCCAATATTTTTTAGGCCCATCAAGAACTCCACTGTAGTCTGTTGTAAAACCCCCCTAATCCCCGCTAAAACCCTAAAATACGCCATACCAGTATCTCTCCCTCAAGCCTCAATATCATACCTTGACCCCCCAAAAAAAAGGACTCAGGAACATAGAAATGAGACATTCATGGCGATCACTTCTCTTCCGAAAGTACCCTCGCTCGTCCCTCATAACCCCTGCTCATGCCTCCCATCATCATTTCCAGGTACACTCCTCTTCCCCTTCCCTTCGCTCTTTCAATTCGCTTCACACTTCTTCACTTCAAGTTCATTTCGTAGGCCTTAAAAATCCCATAAATTCCAAAATCTTAACTGCTCGCAATTTTTCATCTGAGCCATTGATTGAACCCAAAAAGGACGCGGATCATTGTTTTCTTATATCTGATATTTTCACTAAATTTACTGATGTTAATGATATTACCAAAGAATTGGAGTTGAACAGTGTTGTTATTAATCATGAATTAGTACTGAAAGTTTTGAAGTCCCTTGAGTCCAGCCCTGATCCGGCTCGAAGGTTTTTCGATTGGGTTTTGGAGAGGGACAGTGAAAGATTGAGCTCCAAAGCTTATAATTTGATGCTAGGCATTACGGGTGTTAATGGTTCCGTTGAGGAGTTTTGGGCTTTAGTTGAGACCATGAAGAAAAAAGGTTATGGCATGTCAAAGGGTGCACGGGATAAAGTAGTGGAGAAATTTGAGAAAGAAGGATTAAAGAGTGATCTGGAGAAACTGAAAGCAGTTTTTGCGACAGTATCTGTTGATAATTCTGTAGAAAAGATTGGTTTAAGGGTGAGTAGGATTGTTAGGAATCAAGTTTGGGAAGAGGATGTTGAACAGCATATTAAGGATTTAAATGTAGCATTTTCAAGTAATTTGGTGAAGATTGTGTTGGAGAATTTAGCTATGGAGCCTATGAAAGCATTAATATTTTTTAGGTGGATCGAGGAGAATGGGCTGTTTAAGCATGATGAAAGCAGTTATAATGCAATGGCGAGGATTTTGGGAAGGGAAGATTGTATTGACAGGTTTTGGAAGGTTATTGATGAAATGAGGAGCAATGGACATGAAATGGAGGAGGAGACGAATGTTAAGGTTTTCGGACGGTTTATGAAGAGGAAAATGATTAAGGAGGCTGTGGACTTGTATGAGTTTGCAATGGCTGGTGCTAATGAGCCTTCAGTGCGATGCTGCACTTTTTTGTTAAAGAAGATAGCGGTTAGTAAAGAATTGGATATGAATTTGTTTTCAAGGGTTATACGGATCTTTATTGGGAATGATTATGTGTTGACAGATTCTATGCTTAATGCAGTTCTTAAATCTCTAACTAGTGTTGGTAGATTTGGAGAGTGCAATAAGGTTTTGAAAGAAATGAAGGAAGGTGGGTTTGTAGCAAGTGGTAATCTACAGAGTAAGATTGCATTCAGGCTTAGTAGTGCTGGTAACAATGATAAAGTGAGTGAATTTGTGGATCATATGGAAGCATCTGGAAGTAATTTGGATTACAGGGCCTGGGCATCTTTAATTGAAGGGCATTGTGCATCTGGGGATCTTGAAGGTGCATCTGATTGTTTCCAAAATATGATCGAAAAGGAGGGAGTTTCTAATGCAGGTTATGCCTTTGAATCTTTGGTAAATGCATATTGTTGCAAGGACAGAATGATAGATGCAAGCAAGCTTCTGCATCAATATGTTCATCATCATCAGTTAGAGCCTTGGCATACTACCTACAAAGTATTGATAAGTAAATTATTGGTTCAGGATGGATTTACCGATGCCTTGAATCTATTGGATTTGATGAAAAATCATGGTTTTCCTCCTTTTGTGGATCCATTTATCAAGTACGTATCAAAATTTGGAACAGGTGATGATGCTATTGCTTTTATGAAGGCTACGACTTCCAAAATGTTTCCATCTACATCTGTGGTTCTTCGCTTATTCAAAGCCTTTTTCAAGGCTGGGAGGCACGTTGAAGCACAAGATTTCCTGTCCAAATGCCCACGTTACGTTCGTAACCATGCTGATGTTTTGAATCTTTTCTGTTCAATGAAAGGTGGTAAAAATACTGCTTCTGCTGTTATGGCAGTCTAGACTTTGTTGGAATGTACAACATATTGTATTCTGTGAGGTTGATGTAGTTTGGCATTTGTTCAAAAGTTTTGGAGTATAATCAACTTTGATTACTTGAAATAAAATTCAATAAATTCAGGTTTCCAAAAGATTTGCCTTTATGCTACAGAAACTGACCCTTTTTGGCACTTTCTATTAATATCACTGTTGTTCATGACTTCCCAAGAGATTGATTAAATTGCTTTGTTTAGTTTTTGTATGTGTTATAATTTATGCTCATAATCGTGAGGCCCTTAATATTTAAATTTGCTTGAATTGGCACTGAAATTGCTCTCTTTTGATATTGGAAGATGTTCTTTTTCTTAGTTTATATGACGCATGTGAACTTATGGCACATAATAGTTACTTGTCTTGAATTTATTATTAGCTTTTCTAACATCCGTGAAGTGGTTGAGTAGCAAGATTTATCCAAAAGCATTTTTTTTTCTTTTACCTTAAGACGTTTAGGGTTAATTTCTATAAACTGGAAAACCAAGTTCCAAGTTCATGATGCCATGACCAGCATTTTTTGGATGAAAACAGAGGTTCTAGATGATGTCGAGGAATCTGAATTTTGAAGGGCAAATGTTATTAGGGGACCAAAGGTTACTTGCAAATAGAGAAATTGGGACATAATGTAAACCTGTGATGTACTTGTCAAATCTTTAACGTACAGTTGGTAGATCTTGAAAAATAATGCTCTAACGCTACAAATGTTGGATAGAAGCTATGATTTCATTAAATCTTCTCAGTTTGCCCACGTTAGACTACCCTTTTTCACACCTACATTATATATGCCAGATAGGCTAGAAATTGAGAGGATAGTGACTCTTGGCATATTTGTCTCGCAAATCCAATTGAGTGATTTTCACTTGTGCGGAAGTCGTTGCACATGCATGCCAAGTGGGAAATTTCCTTTCATTTTCGAGGCAAAATGCAAAACAACCAAAGAATCGTCTACCTCTAGTCTACTAGCAAGTATTTTGTTGTGGAAATAGTCGCATGCTGATTAAATAAAATACTACGAATGCTTTAAATTTGTTCTCTTTGAATAATTGAGGTTGGTGGGGACCATGGCAAGAGCTTTCGTTTCCATCTGGACCTATGCATCCTCTAGCTGAGAATAGGGTTTCAGAAATTGTTTCTCGAGCGGGTAAACAGAACGGGCTTTCGTCTGATTGCCTTTCAGAAAAAAAAAAAATTTATATATTCATATTGCTTTCTTTCATTTTCTTCGCAAGAAAGCATATATTGTTGGTAAATATTTTCTTTTCTTGTCAATCTAATTAATTTAATTGTGTGGACGATCTGGCTTTAGCTTAGATTGGTGGGATAAACTTGACACAGCAAAAACTGACATACAATTTCATTAAATCTTTTTTTTTTAATAATAAAAAAATCTTGGTGAAATCTTTGATAAAACTAGTCTTTAAGGTACTCGACCCTTTCTCTTGTGGGCACCGTGGCTCCCCCTGTCCCACGGGGGAGGGGGAGGGGGCTCCTTACTCACACCCTTATGCTTTGGTTCTTTTGATTTAGAGCAGATGGAGATATGCAAAGAGAGAGCACTTTTAAAATCTGATTCTTTGATATTGTGTTTTAGATCCGTTGGTTTTTAGTTTCGTTGTTCTATGTTGGTTATCATTTGCATGCAGGATTTGTCCAGTGAATTGTTGTTGCTGAATCTGCTTCACGGTGTGAATGTTTGAGTGGGGAGTTTGGAGAACAAATCACCTCGGGGTCTTTATCGTTTTATCGTCACCCATTGGTGCTCACTGACTTAGATGAGAGCTCTGATTCCTTCTCCTCTTTGAACACTGAAGTTGATGCTTGTGGCTATCAATAATCCTTGGAAGCGCTTATCTGGTTTTCAGTTTGCCAACGGTCGTCCTCGTTTTCCTTCGGTTGCTATCAGTTAATAGACCTACTTTTAGGCTCCTTCAGTTGTGTACGGTCCCTCAACGTGCTTCACTTAGTCTTCTACCTTCCCATCGGTGTGCTATGGTTTTGTCGAGTTACCTCAGTTTGGTTGTAGGCTTAGTATCCCTTGCACCGGAGTATAGATGCTGGGTCTAGGATCTCTCCCTATTAGGGTTTTCAATGTAATGGGCTGGGATCTTTTGGGCAGAGATTTGATCTTAATTGGCTTTATTTGTTTTTTTTTATCTTGAACTGTTTATGTACTTAGATCTCTGGCCTTTTTTTTTTATATCAATGGAATCTAACTCTTATTTTTGAAGAAAAAAAAAATACTGTAGACTTACCAGCACCATGCACATTTAACTAATCCTTAAAAGCAATTAATCTTGGTATGGTTTCTTCTTAGTTTCAAACCTTTACGCTTATGAATCATGATTAGGCTAGGGTTAGTACTAGCTAAATCATCTAGATCTCTTCACTGTGGATAATTCAGGTTCTTGAAAGATGTTGCTCTTAACTCCTTAGAGAATGTGAATTGTGTATTACTCTACTGACCTGTTTGAGCAAGACATGGAAAATGACATAACATCTGCTCTTTTCCCCATCTCCTTTCTAAATTCTAACAAGCTGTTAATGTTTGTTCTTATTGTTATAACAACAAAAATTTGTCTGCTAGTCGATAAGCAAAACGTGATGAGAGCGACCCAACAAAGGATCTGGTTTCCAATTTCTTGCACTGTCTTGTTGGTATATTAGATCGAATTTAATTATAAGAGACAGATGACAGTGGAAGGTTCTTGTTGGAGGGTTGTGTTTAGTTCAAGATGGTTTGAGTTCTTTGCAGGGGAATGGATTGGGGTAGAACACAATACAACTTAATGTTGTTACGGATAGTATGACGAAAATTGCCATCATCTCGTGATGATTGATGGCTGTTTCTTGTGTACAAATATTTTGTATATCCGAGTTGAATATGTGCTAGTATAGCTATATAGAGATGGAGAGGTAGAGGGAGGGGACCTAAGAGTCTAATTCTAACTGGAACATATATTTTTTGCAGGCTGGCTATCTAGGTTTATGTCCATTTCAGAAATCTAACTTGTGGTGTCTTTATTGAGAAATTTCAGATATGTCTCATACCATAATCAATTTTTAAAATTTATTTATTGTAAATATAATAATTACATGCTCATCTTTGTGGTGATTTGAGTATAATATTGGATCGCTGCATTTGTATATGTCCAAAGGATTCAATGTAAAGTTTAGAGATTCTCGGCAAATGGGTTCGTAAGATACAGGATTTTTAAGGCTTTTAGGAGCTTTTTATTACTGAATTAAACTATTATTGCGCATAATTTTATGAATTGGTGTCTGTATATTTGCTTGGAAGATTGCATATATATAATTATCTGAAAGGGCTTGAAGCCTGCAGGAATGCTATTACGTGCAAGGGAGGGTTTGGAATCATGTGAAAAATTATTCTTATTGTTATCTGCATGCATGCATGCATGCAAATCTAGAGGGAATCTGAAGATAAATTTTCTTTTTCTTTTCATGGTAGTATTTAGGGGTTAGTGAAAAGGAGTTTAAATATGATTTTAGTTTATTTTGTCTCTTCCCACTAAAGAAAGAGACAATCTTGTATGGAATCTTGAAATGTTTTTTTCTTTTCCTTTTTTTTTTTTTAATTAATGTGAGCTAAAGCTCAATCCAAATAAATAAACTACTCAATGTAAAACTACCATAATCAATATCATCTTTAAATTTAATGAAAATTTTGTCTTAATTTAATTTGTGGTGAACCACTTTATATGGTAAATTTATATAAATCATATCTACATAAATTTTTTCCTTAAAATCATTATCCAGTGAAAAATAAAATTTTGTAGGAAAATCTATAATGATTAAGAATTCATCAAAAATAAAACGAATTTGTAGATCCTACCCATTTAATATGCGAAGCACACTATGTATGATATGTCTTGAAATCATGATATACCTGCTCCACCAAAAATTTCTAAAAAATAAATGGTTAACCTTGACTACCCAAATACAGAGACCTTAAACTACTACAAGGCATCTCATTAATTAGCTGCCAATATTTTCACCACACCATTGTTGTCACATTCCAGTTCGATATTCCTCCTGTAACCTATGCAAGCGCTGCCTCGAGTTCAGCACCCTCTGTAGAGCATATACCAAAATTTGAAATGAAACCCTCGACATCACTGCCCTTAACAAGCCACCCCTGGTTTGCATGACCCTTCCACATTCAACTTAACCCAGTCCAATGGAGGACACTTCTAATGAATCCATGCCTCTTGCAGCATCGAAAGGTTTCACCAGAGTCAGGCACCAGATTCTGAATTTACTGAAATTCCTTAGCAGCACATAGAATCCAAGATAATAAACTTGCATAATCTCCGGTCTCCGCAGCAAGTAAAACTTTGTTTCGCCTATGCCATATGCACCATGACCACAACTTTGTTTCGCCTATGCCATATCCACCATGACCACTATTCGTATGCAAAGATGAGTTTATCATCCGAGAAGACTCCCCAAACCGTTCACAAACATCTACGAACGGAGGTTAATGTTGGGAATTGTATAGAAATTCAATTCTTAAATTAAGAAGAGACTATTCGATTTCGAATCATTTTCAATACAGGAATTTGATCAAATGGTTATTAGCTAATAGCAAATTAATTAAAATTGATTTATTTATAGCGGTGGATGCATGAATATATGGTGTTACATGTAGTGGCATAATTTAATGGGTTATCATACTCCAATTTGATGGATATGACCACCCAAGTGTTGCTTTAGCTTCAAGCTTCCAATATATGCTATTACATTATTAAAATCTGGAATCGTTTTAATTGCATTAATTTTTATTGGCTCAATTATATTTTCTAGAATAATCTAATCCTGAAATAATCTCGAATTTTTTCCCCGGCTATCGTTTTATTATTTTTTCTCCTTTTCCTCATTTAAACCAAAAGGGCCCATGCAACCAAAGAAAAAAAAAATGGTCAAAACCGAATAAAAAATAAAGAGTGCTATTATTGTTTCACACATGACGCGTTCTAAAAGAAAGAAAACATAGTGATTAAAAAGGAGACATTGGTCCATATTATGGAACCAAATAAATAATTTCATGGGGTACGATAAAAACGTGAAATTTCTTTATATATATATATATATAAGGTTTTTTTTATATTAAAATATTTTTAATATTTGTTTCACGGTTATAAAAAATTAATTCATTCAGAATTCGTGATTATCGTTTCTAATATTGTGTTTTTTAAAGATTGAATTTGAATTCTTTCCTTAAGAGCGTAATCGATTTTATCACTACACTCAACACTTATTGATATAAAAAAGTGAAATTAAATTCAAAATTTTATTATTTAATAATTTAAATATATTATTTAAAGTAATTTTTTTTTATAAACTATGCTTAACGATATGATTAATTGTGGCATTCAAAAAATGGCACTCCTACTTTTTATGGTGTTTTAAATCAAAGATGTTAAAAACATCATCATCATCATCATCCATATCTAGTGCAAGTGAAAAAAAATATGGGACCCAAATGTTTCCTAACAAAAGCTTTGCTTCACATTAAGATGGTGCCTATGCAAAATGGTTGTCTTTCATCTTGTGAACACATAAATCACTTTCACTTTCTTGTCAATGACCAACCCCTCTTCCCCCCCTTGTCCTTTGCTACTCTAGCCACTTGATTTTTATTTTTATTTTTTTGTATTTTAAGTTGATAGTAACCCTTTATTTTAATTTTTATTTTTGTAAAATAAAATTCTATTTTATTTTAATTACATTTTTCCAAGCATCTAAGAAATAATAGGGTCATGTGTATGAACTTAGATGATATGAGTTATATATCTTAGCTCTCCTTTTTCACTTTCTCTTCTTTTTATATCACTCTATTTGAATGGGGTATACGCATATTAATTATTAATCTCTTTTTTTTCAAAAAGAAAAGCTAATTTATTCTCGCTTTAATCCAAGACCAGATCAATGTATGTATAGCAATTGGCTTTCCATTTAGGGCCACACTTATTATACCCATTGTCTCTTATAAAGCATTTCTTAAATCACCACTATTATGAAGGGAAAGCAGCACTTTAATTATAAGGAATTGTATTTCATCATTTATTAATTAAACTATGCACAGGAAATTTAATGTTTAAGATTTTACTTGATTAAGCAAGAGGATACCCAAATTACTGATTACGATTTAATTTAAAATTAATTTACAGAATATAATCTTTCAAAAAAAAATAATTTAAATATAAATATATAACACATAAATTGATCCATTATAGTAATAACATCCAATGAAGTTTTTGATTATCAGCCTTAGGATTCCTGATACAGCATGATCCACTTTCTTTAGTGGTTGCTTTGATTAACCAATGACCCACTTGTTCGCTCTCATATATACAAGGGAAGACTTTATGATCAGAGAGAAGATGAGGTTAGAAGATATGGGGACAGGATGGGGTCTAAGGATGTCTGAACAAAGCTTGAATTAATGGTGTAGAGTGCCTTGTTTTGAGGTGAAGTGCTATATATGTCTGAAGCAAATATGATATGTGGGTCTCTGTAGTTATGCTAATTGGTCAAAGTGAAAGTGGGAACAATCCTCCATTGAAGCCTCAACTACTATTTCAAACATAATTATTTCCAACTCATTTGGGTACCTCTTAGTGGATTTGTGCATTAAACTTCATATGTTCCACCCCATTTATTTGACTCCCTAACATCCAAAATCCTCCAGACTCCATTAATATTTCCTCTCTCACTGGACTTGGAATTATTTGCAATATATAATTTTTTTTATAACATTTTGTCTGCATTGCTTCAATGATAAAATATTTTAATCCTTTCGATTTATCTTTTAAATCACTTTTCTGATATGTTACAAATAAAGTTACACCACTGTGAAATTCCAACTAATCTGACCCAACCATAGTAGGCTACCTGTCACTCTCAACATATCATATCAAGGATTTTGCAACCTGTCAGGATTTTACTGGGCTGTACACTATACATGCGAGACCACCATTGTTACTCTATCACAGTAAACGAAGAGGATGAAAAAGACAATGCAATGCGGTTAAACTGGACAATTGGATCTAAAATCTAAGGTTATGGCCCTAAGGAAGGAAGAATATATATATACATATACATAAGGTGATGTGGAGAAAGGGACAATTATGTCTAGCTGTTACCAGGATTTTTGGTCCTTAATCTGTGGACATATTTGTCATTTTATCAGTATTAAAGTGCTATGTTCTTTTCTTCTGTTTGGTCAATTTATTCAATCTCTCTCCCCACCACAACCACCAAACCTCACCACCCCCGCCCCCCACCACGCCCCCTCCCTCTCTTTTTTCTTTTACTCTCTCTTTTGGTTTGGGCATGATTGGGCCACTAGCTTAGATGGGGTCTTTACCCATCCTTTTGCCATGGCCTAGATATTGTTTTGGGATCCAAGTTTACCTCAGCCTGACTTATTTTTAAGTCATTTCTCATTTTTCTTTCTTTCTTTCATTTTTTAAATTTTTTTTTCTGAAACTATTGATTTTCATATGAGACATTAAGTGAGCTTTAATCATGTCAAAATTGCTCAAGTAAGTTATAAATTCAATCAAATCATGCATGGATACCAGAATCTCTGTATTTACCTTTAATTTTTTACAATTGTTTCTCTCTCTCTTTTAGCTAAATGCCTACTTTGATTAATGTGACATTGACAAATTCTCATAAAAAAATTTGTCACAATCAAATAATATTAAATCATATAAAAATTAGGCTCCAGAAATAGACTGAAAATCAGTTATTTTTTGTATTATTAGGTTTTTTTTTTTTAGAATAAATGCATTATTAGGGTTTTGATTTAACAATACATAATACAAAATCCACATAATTATTGTAATACAACAGAGATAAACAAGTCTAAAATCAGGATCCCCCTACAAAAGCCCACCTTAACGCCCCTAATTTCAACAAGCATGCCTAAAGCTTGAATACATACATACCCAATACATAATACCGTTATGGATAAAAACAAAATAAAAAAAAAAATAAAAAAAGTGCCTTTGGTAAGTTCATTATTTGAGAAGAGAGAGAGAAAGCAAGCAATGGCAGCTTTTGCTTTTAAAAGTTTTGCTCTTTTTTGAATAGATTTTAGGTGTTGAATGACTGGCTCGCTGGCTGCCCTGCCTCTGTACAGAATTGAAAAAGAAGGGCCCTTGTGATAGTTAGCTCATAGTGCTTGCCCGTATAGGTATCTACAAAAGTAATCCAAAACATTTACAGCAAAAAAGTGACCTCATTTCCGCATTTAAGTAGAAAAAAGAAAATACCCACATAAATAAATATTAAAAAAAAAGGAATTCAAGGTGGCAACAAAGATACTCTTGGCAGTCATGGGGTCATCTGGTCACGGTCCTAAATGGGAAGATGGTGGCTGAACAATTCCACCATCTTCAATCTTGAGCCCCCAGACTGAGCCTCGAGATTCTCACATTCTCACAAAATAATAATAAACTAAAACAAAAATGAAAATAAAGAAATAGATGATTTTGCGTCTCTAATTGTATGGCCACACTCTGGAAATGTTGGATTCTCCAATGTTTTAAGCCATTTTTCATCAAAACTCATTTTTTTTCTCTGCTTGCCCATTTTCCTGAAAGTCCAGTAAGAGTACACACAGATATGAACAATACTCTTTTCATTGTAATATATACTTGTCTTCTTTCTTCGCTGCAAAGCACACAGTACAACATCTGTAAAATCCCAAAACCCATTTCCAGGCAAGAAGATGATGACTAATGACTCACTAACCCAGAAAGAATTTTGGTTTCATTATATGCATACAAATATTAGAAGATGTTTATTTTAGTAATAATTGCCATTTCTCATGCCTGGTTGCTTTTTGTTAATAAATTATAGCAAATGGAAATATAAAGTTCACATGTTTATCCTTTCCAGGGCAATGTATGATTTAACTGACTAATATGACTTTACAATTCTCTCCTTGCTTTAGGAATATTTATCTAGTGTTTGATTCTCTGGTTCTTTTAGGATAATGGACTATATATAATATTCCTATATATATAATTCATTTCTTTAACCTACCGACTCATTGACAGGCGTGCTAGTTCCCTTTATACAACCAAAAAACTGATTCTTTTCTTGTGTCTGAGTCTGACAAAAGATTTTGGTGAATGGATTTCTCGCATGGAAAGCAAGAAGTGGGTTCTAATCTAAGGATTACGTTAAACAAAATTGACCCATTTTGAAAGTTGGTAACAGTGGTAGAGAAACAGTGTTATAATTAGCAGAATTTGAGTATTTGTTTGTTTCTCTGCTCCTTGCACATTCCACTTCAATGGCTCTAAGAAGAAGAGAAGTTGTCTTTTATTTTTGCACTTTTTTATGGTTTTGGACTGCTGCAAATGGATTGCTATCTCCCAAAGGAGTAAACTTCGAAGGTAACTGGATTTTTTTTTTTTCAAATCTTAATTGTATTGCTGTGTTTAATGGCTTAAAATAAGTAGGAAAGTGGAGGTTTTCTGATATGGATGATTCTATTTCAGTGCAAGCTTTAATGGGAATAAAAGCTTCTCTCCATGATCCTCACGGTGTTCTTGATAATTGGGATGGGGATGCTGTTGATCCCTGTAGCTGGACTATGGTCACTTGTTCTCCTGAGAGTCTTGTCATTGGCCTGTAAGCCTTCCAAAATCTCTCATTTCTACATTCCAAAAATTTTAAAACATAGCATCTGAGTAGAACAGTTTATTTGAAATCAATTTCAGAAAACTCACAAATAACAAAATTTTGAAGTTTCTGAAATTGTCTTATTGCAGGGGAACTCCTAGCCAGAATTTATCTGGTACTCTTTCTCCAAGTATTGGCAACTTGACTAATCTTCAAATTGTGTAAGTGCCCACAAGCAGATGGACAGTTCTAAGTAAGGATCTTGCTCTTTAGTTTCTGGCCTTGACATCTGTGGTGTTTAATAAAATTTGCAGGCTCTTACAGAACAACAATATCACAGGACCAATTCCTGGAGAGTTGGGGAAGCTCTCAAATCTCCATACACTTGATCTTTCTAACAACTTCTTCACTGGTGAAATTCCTTCTTCTTTGGGCAATCTGAGGAGTCTCCAATACATGTAAGTACAAAATCTTCTCAAAACAATGTCGGTGTTTTACACTAATGGATATCCCACATAAATTTTTACTTTGATTGTTTGAACCTGATATAGGCTAAATAATAACAGTCTCTCTGGAGCTTTCCCAATGTCATTGGCCAACATGACCCTGCTTGTGTTTCTGTAAGTGTAGAGATCCTATTCTTGTGCATCAATGCTTTATATACCGACTGAAATGTGTTATTGAAGAAGGTTTTGTCTGTGGATTTCAGCGACTTGTCTTACAATAATCTCAGCGGCCCTGTAGCCAGATTTCCTGCTAAGACATTCAGGTAAATCTCTTTCCTTTCTCTTTCATTCTCTATAAACTTTTGAACCTTCAACTGAATTTCTTTACTGTTGCAGCATTGTTGGAAACCCTCTAATCTGCCCAACTGGGTCTGAACCAGAATGCTTCGGGACAGCACTAATGCCAATGTCCATGAACTTGAATGGCACACAAAGTAAGGATACTGGACTAAACATTTCTTTTTACCCCCCTTCCATAATTTGATATTAGAAGCGTTTGTTTGCTATTTGGTTGATTCTGACCTTAACCCCTTTGTATCTTAAGCTGACTTACCTTCTGGCAGACCAAGGAATCACAAAATAGCCCTTGCTTTTGGCTCTAGTGTTGGTTCTGTCTCACTCATCATTCTTGTTCTTGGATTACTTCTATGGTGGCGGCAAAGGCAGGATCAACCAACACTTTTCAATGTCAAGGGTGTGTAATAATGAGGGTACTTCTTCACTTTAATTAATATGAAATGGCTTTTTACTCCCTCTGATCAATCACATATCTCTTTGAAATATCAGAACGACACCACGAGGAAGTTTCTCTTGGAAACTTAAGGAGATTTCAATTTAGAGAACTTCAGTCAGCAACAAACAACTTCAGCAACAAGAATATACTTGGAAAAGGAGGCTTTGGCAATGTTTACAAAGGGATTCTCCAAGATGGGACTGTTGTTGCTGTCAAGAGGCTTAAAGATGGCAATGCTGTTGGAGGAGATATTCAATTCCAAACTGAAGTGGAGATGATCAGCCTAGCAGTGCATCGTAACCTCCTCAGGCTATATGGATTTTGTATCACGCCAACAGAAAGGCTTCTAGTCTACCCATACATGTCTAATGGCAGTGTCGCTTCCCGTCTTAAGGGTAACACATATTGCTTTCAATATCAAGGATGGCTGGTTAAGTTTCTTAGTCTAAAATGCCACTTTCAATAGATGAACTAATCCTTCATTATCTTTGGCAGGGAAACCAGTCTTGGATTGGGGCACCAGGAAGAGAATTGCATTAGGAGCTGCAAGGGGACTGTTATACCTCCATGAGCAGTGTGATCCAAAGATAATTCATAGGGATGTTAAGGCAGCAAATATATTGCTTGATGACTATTGTGAGGCTGTAGTAGGAGATTTTGGGTTAGCAAAGCTTTTGGATCATCAAGATTCACACGTCACCACAGCTGTAAGGGGCACGGTTGGGCACATAGCACCAGAATATCTTTCTACAGGCCAGTCCTCTGAGAAAACAGATGTTTTTGGATTTGGCATCCTGCTTCTTGAATTAATCACAGGCCAAAGAGCACTAGAATTTGGCAAGGCAGCTAACCAAAAAGGAGCCATGCTGGACTGGGTAAGCACAAACTCCTTAAGATATTTGTTGCCAGTAAATCTTTCAAAAACTTTCATTTTAATCCAATTAAACTGAATCACGCTTGTTATGATTGCAGGTAAAGAAAATTCATCAGGAGAAGAAGCTTGAAATTCTTGTAGATAAGGATCTAAACGGTAACTATGATAGAATTGAGCTTGAGGAGATGGTACAAGTGGCTCTTTTGTGCACCCAATTCCTCCCAAGCCATAGACCAAAAATGTCTGAAGTAGTTAGAATGCTTGAAGGTGATGGTCTTGCAGAAAGATGGGAAGCTTCTCAAAGACTAGAAGCAACCAAGTCCAAACCCCACGAGTTCTCTTCATCAGATCGTTATTCTGATCTCACTGATGACTCTTCATTACTAGTCCAAGCAATGGAGCTTTCTGGCCCAAGGTGAATTCTTTACAGATCAAATTTATAGGTGAATTTGTTTTGTAATAGTGTTATGATGATTGAAGGTTCTTTTTTGGTTGTACAATAGGGATGTTATCAAACTCCAAAGGGTTTAGAAGTTTTCATTGAATTGTACAGATTATGTTTTTTGTGAAACTGGCAATTCTTTTCGACTGAAAATTCATGTATTTGTATTCCAATTGAGTGACAATCTTGATAAGGAATCCAGTTTAACTCGTGACCTTCAATATGCTATCTAGATTAATAGGGTGTCCCAACTCACAAGGCTTTCTGCAGAGCAAGCTCTGGGGATGCTCAAATATATGCAGATTCGCCTTTCCATTCTTGACTGAAGTTTTATAATTTTAGGCATTAAATAAATACAACCGCAGTGTAATGTTTATCCTGTACACTTTAATTTTTTAGACTATTTTGTAACTAAAACCTGTTGCTTTTGAACTAATGGGAGCACTGTAAGGACTTTCATAGTGATTTCTCGCGTCATCTACATTGTAATAGCAACTCACACAAGGCATAAACCACCTGTAAGAAATTTAAAAATGATTTTAAATTCACATTATATTGCTTGATGGTCAAAACTACGAGGGAGGTGGGTGCATATATTGATTATCTTCCAGTCCAGTCCATGGTCAAGGAGATAGCTCCTCTATGATGCTCCAGTTCATTCCATCCATAGAAACACATTAAACTCAATTTTTAGCAGCATATGACTTCTGCTCTAGTTGAAACTCATTCTAGAACATCAAATCAGTGTTCAGTTTTATAACAAGCATAGACTTGCTCAATTCAAGTTTCAGGTAATATGCAAAATTATGTATTTCAGACCGAGGAATAGTCTAGGAGGGAGTCCAAAAAAGAAAATAAATTGAACAAGAAGAGAGGAATTCTATCTGATTACTTCTGCATGGATTAGCAGGACTCTTAGTACCTCTTTTTTTTTTTTTTTTAAATCCTGATATGCAGCTAAAAAACTTAGAGAAATTGGCTCACAAACTAATTCTTTATAATGATTTCGTAATTCTCCAACACTGACAGACAGATTCATCTCATGTAACTGATTATTAAAGTGATTACTAGCTAAAACAGAACACACACGGCTTGTACTGGAACTTCAACAAGCTGCCCTTAAATTTCCAATGCGGCGTGATGTCCCATTTAGAACTTCCTGTAGAAAGTAACTATCATCCATATGCCAATTGAATGTGCTAAATAAAACAAAATATCATAAATCTCAACAATTAATCAAAATTATGATCACTACTTCAAAAATTGAAATGCAATAATCCTGAAAAATATAATTCTAAGAGGAAGTCCAAAAAAGAAAATAAATTGGTCAAGAAGAGAGGAATTCAATCTGATTACTGCTACATGGATTAACAGGAATCTTAGCACCTTTTTTAAAATCCTGATATGCAGCTAAAAAACTTGATAAATTGGCTGACAAACTAAACTTTTTATAATGATTTCGTAATTCTCCAACGGCAACAGACAGATTCATCTCATGTAAGTGATTATTAAAGTGATTACTAGCTAAAATAGAACACACATGGCTTGTACTGGAACTTCAATCTGCTCCATTTTGCAAATAGTTTACTTAAATTTCCAATGCAGCATGATGTCCCATATAGAACTTTCTGCAGAACTTAACTATCATCCGTATACCAATTGAATGTACTAAATAAAACAAAATATCATGCAAGAACCCTGAAAAATTATAATTCTATAATGTTGTAGGATAATATGGAGACTAAATCAGCTCATGATTGAATTAGATTCAAACACCATTGTTAAAGAAGTCTTCTTAATGAGGAAGTCTACTCCAATTAGGAGATTGACTCCTATAGGATAGGATTCCTAATTCATGTAGCATTAGAGTTCTAATCCATATAGAATAGGAGAAGATTGTATACATATATATATCTGTGTATTAACACCTTTGTAAATATGAAAAATACCTCAATTACATGGTATTAAAGCCACAGGTCCTTAGTTTTGAAGTTTTTTTCCTATTGAAAATTTTCTCCCGTTCCTTGTTCCAATTCATCGACACACTGTAACCTAGGAGGACTCCCTAGGACAATCAAGGTACCTCACAACCAGCCTCAGAAGGAGGCCCAGGTACCGATCGGTCACCCCTCAAAGTCCGGTGATTGGACGTGGAGAGAGTGGCCTCCACACGCCACTCTTGTGTTTTGGCTATTGTTCCACCTGTCGGCGAGTGTCCGCGTGTGTGGTGTTTTCCAGCGACTCTTGACCACCGAACATTCTTTCCCAGCGTCGCCCCGACGAGGTAATCCCATCCCTGCAGGCCGTGTTTGGTTTTGGCACTGCGTTCTTGGCAGTGTTTGAAGAATCGCTTCTCTCAGGTTGTCGCAAGGTTTTTTGCGGTTGCCTGGACGAACACTCACCGAAGTGGGAAAGAGTGAGGAGTCGCCACTTTAATTTTGAGAGAAATTAAAGAAAACCATTTGTGAAAAAAAAAATTAAGACGAAACCACTTCAAAAACAGAGATTCTAGGTTCGGGGTCCGTAAACGGGTGGGGAAGGTGTTAGGCACCCCACCTCGTCCCTCAATGAGGGTGAGCAGATTTAACTTTAAGCTCTTTATAAATTAAAATCGATAGTTAGGAGGTTCGAACGGAGATGTTAATCCTCTTGGTAAAAGGGAATATTTGATTTTTCACCAATTCGGGTTACCCAGGTACATAAATAAATGAGACGACTCTTAGTGAGTTACTGTTGCGTATCAGTTTTGTTTAAGGGGTTATTTTGCATATTTGTCAAAATTCGATTTGAGAATCGGATAAGAACTCTCCTCCGATCCCTTTTAGATTAAAATTTCGATTGGAGATCGGATAAGAACTCTCCTCCGATCTCTTTTAGATATTTATTAGAATTTTTTTTGGATTGAGAATCGGATAAGAACTCTCCTTTGATCTCTTTTAGGTATTTATTAAAATTTTGGATTGAGAATCGGATAAGAACTCTCCTCCGATCTCTTTTAGATACTTATTGGAGTTTTATTGAGGATCGGATAAGAACTCTCCTCCGATCTCTTTTAGATATTTATTAGAATTTTTTTTGGATTGAGAATCGGATAAAAACTCTCTTCCGATTTCTTTTAGGTATTTATTAAAATTTTGGATTGAGAATCGGATAAGAACTCTCCTTCGATCTCTTTTAAATGTTTATTAAAGTTTTTTGGTTGAGAATCGAATAAGAACTCTCCTCCGATCTCTTTTTAAATGTTTATTAAAGTTTTTTGGTTGAGAATCGGATAAGAACTCTCCTCCGATCTCTTTTACTTGAATGGGAGTCGGATAAGGACTTTTCCGACCTCTTGAAATCTGATTACATCTACACATCATAAGAGCCTAAGACTAAGGGTTTTGGCATTCAAAGATGCCGGGAATCTGAATAAGGCTTCTTTTAACTCATTGGTACCTCGTGACTAGATAGGGGATACCAGACTGAATTTCACCGACCTCCTATGTGATCGCCTTACCAATACCTTTCGGCAGGCGACATTTGCTCTATTTCATTTACTATTCCGAAACTCAATTTTACTTCGACCTCCCCCACCTTTACCCAGTCATATTCTCGAGCTAGTATAGTGGTTAGACTTCATAACTATCTGATTTATTATTCGAACGTTTAAAAAAAAACTCTTATGTTAAGATACTGCTACCAACACTTTATCAGACTACCAATACGTTACTCGTAACCCGAACACCCGCGTTGGGAGATAAATAAAGATCAAGGATAAATGAATAACATGAACTATTGTATCAAAAGATAAACTCATGAGAATAACCACCTACGTGGGACCTTCTGACATAAGACAAACTTTAACGAAAATTATGAGCGCAAAAAGAAAATAAAAGATGAACACTGGATAAGACAACGGTTCAGACACTCACCTGCAGGAAGTTGAACCTGTTGAACTAACTATGGAGTCACGAATGTTGCAGAGTTTCGAGTTAATAGTCTGGGGACTAATGCTTGCCTTGAAATGATGAATGCCCAGTTAGCATATAATCGAACCGGAATGATAATGAATGAGATTGAGCCTAGAAAATAAAAGTGGATATGAAGGTGGTGAAAACAGAACTGAAACTTAAGAAAGGGTATCACAGAGCAATGAACAAACTGAAAATCAAGAGTTCCAGTGTCCAACACTTCTTCAAAGAAAATACTTTAGAAAACTGGTTTCTAAAGTCTTTCTAGCTTAAAAATAGCAGAGTAGCAAAACTGAATTAATTTTCAGAGCCTTTCTACTATAATCACCACCCTTTTTCTTCGTTTTTTTTTTTTGAACAGTTTTCATGCAGGTATTTATAGGGACCGGGTGCTCCCCATGAAGGGTCAGGATTTATTTTGTGGGAGATGGAAGGTTTGGATTTTGAAGGACATGATCTGATGCTTGGGAATTAAAGAGAATCAGAATGAACGGCTGAGATCCTTTTTAGAAATTTTTGTCCTTTTTCTCTTCTAATCTGACGGTTCCAAATTTTCTTGTCCAGGGCGATCCGAGGGCTAGGAATAAAAGGCGCCGGTCTTGTCGTCTTCTTTTTTGATCCAAGGGCTCCGGGCTCATCCTTACAAGTAAGATCAACGGTGGAGATTGAGATGTACAGGACTGTCATGACATACTCTGGCACCTGTCAGTAATGTGGGCGATTCTGAGGCGTGCGGTGGAGATTTCGTCTGTAATGCTTTAACTACCTCGGCGACAGTTAGCGGAAGTTGTTTTATTCTCTTTGTTTTCCGACCTCCCCTCCCTTTCGATCTTTCTAACACGATCCTTTTCTGATCTCTCATGCCGAGCCCCCTTCTTCTGATCTCTCCCACTCCAATCTTCTCCTTTATCTAGTTTGGTTCAGTCAAAGCATTTATTCCTTCGATTTCTGAGGCATCCGCTTCGTTTTCTGCTCGCAATAAATGCTCAGACTTTTCCTATATATATACCTTCAACGAGAAACCCCTTCGCATTTGATTTTCCCCTCTTTCCTTCTCACATTTCCTGTTCTAACCGCTCCGGCAATAATCCCGGCCATGATAGTTGCTTTTGATCTTTTCCCGATTGTCCTCTTTATTCCTCAGCTGAAAATTTACGATCCCGGTGATCGGAGAATTATGATAACCTCATTTGATGATAGTGAGAGAACTGGTCTAATTCGCCAACCTAGATCGAGGACCTCAATCGTGTCGATCTCGAATCGTTCCGATCTCGAATCGTTCGATCGATATAGTCGGTGAACTGATTTTGGGCGAGAAGACTGCTAATATTCCCCTTAACATCAGTGACTGCCCCTTGAAGTTCATTTGGCTCCTCACCACATTGGGCGTCTCGACTACAGCTCGGTTCTGGTCGATGACAGTGGAGATGACTCTCCGTCCTCATGAGAGTCATAATCACCCCATCTGAGCTGTACGTCTATCCGCTGTCTATGGCCGGACAAATCTTTTAATTCAGCCACGAGACTAGGCTTTGACATAGGCCTTCATTAGATAGGATGTTCCACCGATCTTTAAAGATTGCCCCTATGATGTAATCAGACCTTTAATGTAATCCGATCTCTAGAGATCACCCAAATGATGTAATCCGACTTTTAATATAATCCGATCTCTAGAGATCGCCCAAATGATGTAATCGGACCTTTAATATAATCCGATCTCTAGAGATCGCCCAAATGATGTAATCGGACCTTTTCGAAAATAAAATTTTATTTTGACAACTATCATTTTTATTATTATTGCGTTGACTATTTTCCGATCTCTGATGTGTTTATCCGATCCGGTTCCTGACTGAACAGCCTTTAACCGATCCGCACTTCCAAACATCCGCCTCAATTCACCGATCTCTAACTAGCCGATCTCTCCTTATTATGGAATTTCTGGAATATTCGTGAGACGTGTCAGAAAAAGCTGGCGAATCCCTCGAACCGATGCAGTGACAGCCGAACTGCATCATTAGACTATGCAGTTGGTCACCGGCCAAGAACGCGGGTTTCAGCTCTCTGACCTCGGCTTTGGTACTTTCTATATCTCTGATCTTTGGGCCTTAGCGATCTCACTGAACTTTTCTTTGTGCAGGTATGGCGAGCGGCGAGGCTTCCAAGGAGAGCCGAAAGCGGAAAAGAGAGGTCTCCCGGAAAGTGCGGGAGATGAAGCGGGCCGAGCTGCTTCAGACGCCCAGGCATGATCCTGGGGAAATGCAAGGAGGCTCGTCTTAACCCTCGGGACAGTCGATCCCCGACATAGAAGTGGTCCGGTCTCCTCCTCGTCAAGAAGAGCCACCACCACCCCCCCAATTGCTTCGAGTGCGGAAGGGGGTCCTCCCAACCACCTGTGAGGACCCTTTCCTGTGGCGCCCAAATCCTGATCCATTCGCTGGAGAAGAACCGCACGGTTCGAGAGAACCCGGGTTTTGCTAAGGTCTTGGGGTCCTCCATCTGCCTTCGGGAGGATCAGGATAGGCTAACCCCGAACAGCCTCGACGATATCCTGACACAAACTATGAGCCTAAGCGTGGAGAGTCTGGTGAACCAACATATTATTGGGGAGAAGGCTCACCGCTTGGGGTAGGATGTCGAGAAGGTGGGTCAGAAAGCTGCTTCCCTCCGATCTCAACTTTCGTCCGCCCAAAACTACATATCTGAAATTGAGGGGTGGATGAAATTCTACGAGGATAAGATGGCCGAGCAGGCTCATGTTCTTGAAGAGGTTCGGGCGCTCCGAGCTGCTAAAGTCGCTTTCCTCACTGAGGAGCTTAAAGCAAAAGAAGAAGAGGCAATGACAAGGGAGGCCGGTGCTTATGTGAACGCTCATAGGGATCTCTTGGCCGAGCTCAGGAAGCGTTATCCCGAGGAGGACTTCTCCTGGATGGTGGATCTGGCTCTCCAGGATGAGGAGGATAGTGAGGAGGAGGCCGAAGGTGATAGAGGGGGTGACCAAAATGTAGAACAGGCTGGGGGTGATCCTCCAGCCGAATGACTTGTATAAATTTTAATTTGAAATGAAATGAAGTTCCCCTTTTTGTTTAATGATTGGATGCGATCGGAAAGTATCTAAGTTGCATAAGCACTTGATTGTTTGAACATATTAGAACAATAACTAAAAGTGATTATTAATCTAAGTGTAAGAGGTCGAAAAACACTATAAGCATGAGATCGGCTGAGAGCAAACGCTAAACGGGACTTGATTAAAATTGAAAATTTGATTTGAACACTTAAGATCGGAATCATCATTAAACCGGATTGAAACCTTAACTTGATTATTCCCATACTTTTAAAAGGGAGATCGGCAATAAGACTGGTGGCATGAAGGCCTAATGTCGGTTCAATCTCGTTTGACAAAAGAGATCGGGAATGTAATTGACTGGTCAGGGGATTTGACAATTGGTTTGAGAGATCGGTGAGGCTTTAAATGATATGGGGACTTAGTATTGATTCGATTCCTTTTGAAGAGAGATCGGAAATGTAATTGGCTGGCAAAGGGAGACTCATTGCTGGGGATCGGTTTCAAAGTTTATTGATTTCGGAGATCGGCCAAATATGGTGTCGACAGCTACCCCTCTTTACATAATTCCTACTGGAAAAAAAAAATTTCCGTGTAGGGATTATGTAAAGATTCAGACCCATATTTTGGATGATTAAGATTTGAAATTCGAAATTAAAGTCAGGAAACTAAAACCCACTTGGGTCAGCACTCTGAGGTTGGTAATTTAAAATGCAGGAAAATTAAAATCAACTTAGATCAAGGAACCAGAGGTTGTTTAACAAGAAATTTAAATGCAGGAAAATTAAAATCAACTTAGATCGAGGAACCAGAGGTTGATTAACAGGAAATTTAAAATGCAGGAAAATTAAAATAAACTTAGATCGAGGAACCAGATGTTGATTAACAGGAAATTTAAATGCAGGAAAATTAAAATCAACTTAGATCGAGGAACCAGAGGTTGATTAACAGGAAATTTAAAATGCAGGAAAATTAAAATCAACTTAGATCGAGGAACCAGAGGTTGATTAACAGGAAATTTAAAATGCAGGAAAATTAAAATCAACTTAGATCGAGGAACCAGAGGTTGATTAGCAGGAAATTTAAAATGCAGGAAAATTAAAATCAACTTAGATCGAGGAACCAGAGATTGATTAACAGGAAATTTAAATGCAGGAAAATTAAAATCAACTTAGATCGAGGAACCAGAGGTTGATTAACAGGAAATTTAAATGCAGGAAAATTAAAATCAACTTAGATCGAGGAACCAGAGGTTGATTAACAGGAAATTTAAAATGCAGGAAAATTAAAATCAACTTACAAAGCAAGTCTGATCTCGACACGAGAAGTTCCTCCATGACGAAGTGTACTTAACAGGATCCCGAAGGCCAATGATTAATGGAGGACGAGTTACAAGACTTGACCTACGACCTCCTTTTCCTTACTTATTTCTTCGGATGCCCCTTTTCTGTTCTCGACTTTCTTCTTATTTTGCGAAAAGCGCCCTTGCGGGTTTTCACTTTCCTTTCGCCCATTTGACTAGAAGCAACCTTCCAGGTTTTCACCTCTAGTTTTTTTTTTTTTTTTTTAGGCCATTCCCTGCAAATCTCACAGCAAAGTACGTGAGGTTATCAATTTTCAAATCCTAATCTTATGGCAAAATTTTAACTGATTAATAGCGCATTAGATAAAGAGGTTGAAGAAGGACAATATTAAAGAGTGAGTATACGGGAAAGATAAAAGCGAAGAGACAAACGCGAAGAAAGTATGACTTTATTATGGTTTTAAGAAATAAAGGTACAGTTTCAAAGAAAAAGGGTACAAGGATAGATCTCACATATTCCTTGTAGTTAGCTTTGAAGTCTCTTAACTGCCATTATTTCAAGTACTCTGAAGCCTCATGCCACGACGGTTTATTTCCATCCTCGGTTTCATGCCCTTTTCCTTATTTCTCCCTTTTGGTTCTTGGGATGCCCTTTCGGGTTTTGACCCCTTTTTTTTTTTTTTTTGCTCGCTCTTTCAGGGCGCCCTTTCAGGTTTTCATCCCTTGCTCATTTTACAGAAAGCACCCTTCCAGGGTTTTCGCCTTCCTTCGCACATTTTGCTAGGAGCGCCCTTTCGGGTTTTCACCCCTACCCTTTTTTTTTTTTTTAGGCATAGTATCTTTTGACGGTGTCGGCATTCACAGGTCTTGGAAATTCTTCACCGTCCATGTGGGTCAAGATCAATGCCCCACCAGAAAATGCTTTTTTAACCACATAGGGTCCCTCGTAGGTTGGTGACCATTTACCCCAGGGATCGTTTTGATTCGGAAGCACTTTCTTCAGGACTAGGTCCCCTGGTTGAAATACATGTGGGCGAACACCTTTGTTAAATGCCCTGGCCATTCTTCTTTTGTATAACTGCCCGTGACATGCCGCCGCTAGCCTTTTATCATCTAGCAAATTTAATTGGTCCAACCTTGACTGGATCCATTCCGACTCATCAATCCCTGATTCTTTTAGAATTCTTAGAGAATGAATTTCTACCTCAATAGGTAGTACAGCTTCCATCCCGTAAATCAGTGAGTATGGGGTTGCCCCAGTTTATGTCCTTACAGAAGTCCGGTATGCGTGAAGGGCGTAGGGAAGCATATCATGCCAATCCTTATAAGTGACTGTCATTTTCTAGATTATTCTCTTGAGATTTTTGTTTGCAGCTTCCACTGCTCCATTCATCTAGGGACGGTATGGTGAGGAATTGAGATGTCGGATTTTGTATTGATCACATAATTTCTGAATCTTTGGGCCATTCAAATTCTTGGCATTGTCAATGACGATTTCATTGGGGAGGCCATGCCGGCAGATGATATTATTTCTGAGGAATTTGAGAAATGTGTTCTGTGTAATGTGGGCATATGATGTCGCTTCGACCCATTTAGAAAAATAATCGATAGCCACCAGGATAAATCTATGCCCATTGGATGCCTTAGGGTTGATGGGACTAATGTCACACCTTACCCCTCCGTAAGGCATAACATGATCCCGTAGAATACTTAATGAACTACCGAACTTCACCTACCGATAACTCATTAAGTACCCTACAAGGGATTTTAAAATAATTTTCTTATATTTTGGAAGTGGTGAGAATTTTGGTAGGAATTAAAAACCAATTATTCAAAGATTAAATACTAGTAAAAATTTTTTTCCATTTAAATTTTGCCGCAAATTTTATAAAAATTTTGACAGAGTTCCGTTTGTAATTGGAGAAAACAGTTCTTCAAATGCCTGAGAAAAACACTTTCAAAAATTTTTCACAACTCCCAACCTTCAATAAATATCAATCAACTCAATTCAACGCACTTCAAATAATTTCACAATATAATTCAAGACTTATCATTTCAAAATATTTAATATCTCCAATCACAAAGCATAAAGTAAGAAATTCATAAGTACAAATATTAATTTACAGAAGGAAATAAAAAAAAAATATTATTACAATTTATTTACAACTGCTCAACTTTCATTGATACATACAACATTTCTATATTTACATCAAAATTATCTATAAGGGTATAAAATAATACCCATACAAAAGATTGGTGTGATCTTCAACTCAGTAGCAGCTCACTCTGCTGCTTTTTCCTTGCTCTTATCTGCGACAGCAAAATAAGCTATCGCTGAGTATAAAAATACTCAGTGGTGCACAATAAAAATTTAAAATGCAATAAATAAATCATTCATTGCCAAACACAATTTAAATATTTCTCAATCACATTTCACAATATTAAAGTTCATAATAACATCATTTTGTCAAATAATCTATTAAACACAGTTTAGTCAAACAATTTCATAAACACAGTGTTGCCAGAGTCATACACAACTTAAGTTATGACACAAAATTTCCGATCAATGCCGTGTTGTACACCACGACAAAGCAATCTCAACCCCATTAATCGAAATCAATGAGGGAGGTGGCTAGCTAGCTAATGAGTACTCATCCGATCTCAACCTCAACTGGCAAGCCAGAGAGGGAGGAAAATAAACGATCTCAACCCCATAAATGGGGGAGGAATAATGTGATACTGTCATGCTAAGTGTGAACATAAAATCAATTCAAAACAATTTATACAAACAATTTATGAGAAATTTGATTAATTTTCAAAGTCACATTTACGATTATAAAATGGCAACACAGTACATAATTAATCAAAGAAGTCAAATTTTTGAGATTAAAATATTTAAATAATTATTATTGTGCACAAACCTGACTTGAGTCGCCTTGAAGCCTTGACTCGGTCTCTTCGAATTTTCAAGTCTTTTTCAGCTGAAACACACAGTTTCACAGTGTTTCAGTACCATAACTTAACATAAGTCCGAAAATAAATTTAACTTTATTTTTACTAGTTCTATTGCATTAAATTCGACGTTCTCGAAGTTTTTGTGTTTCGGGTTACTATTCACTATACTATTCAAGTCAAATTGTTGACTTTTTAAGGCTTAATAGGTATGGGAACTTCAACTTCACTCACATACCACATTTTGGTCATTAAATTTGTTGGTTTTGGTCATTTTCTCAAAGCTTAAATCCTTTTGGCCAAATTATCAAATTTTCAGTTTTGGTGCTCCAAGTTGCACTGTTCCATTGGTCAATCTACTGTTGAAATTTGGCAAAACTTCCTTTATAGAAAATGTTCCTTAATGTCTTAAGTTTATTCTCCTTTTTGAATCACCCCAATTGGAGTTTTGTAGCTCAAGTTATGGCCCTTTGAATCAGGGCTGCCGGATAGAAAATAACCCAGATTTTCTGGGCAAAGTTTGGTGCTGGCATATTTGAGTCACCAACTTGGGGTGGCCAAATGGCTTGGTTGCTTGCAGAATTTGGACTTGTGTTCTTCATAAAAGTTTTAGGTCTATATGTGATATAACCACTGGTAAAATTTCAGGTCAATTTGACTTGCATAGCTCGAGTTATGACCAAATGAACAAACACTGTTCATTTGGTCAGTTTGTACAGTGGCAGACTGCTCTCAACCAACTTTGGTCAATTGGTTCACTAGGTTTTGGTCAGTTTTTGGGCATGGTTCCTTAATGAAAATTGTGTCATTTTATGTCTATTTTCATCCCCAATTGGTGCCATATCAATTGGACTTGTAAAATTTCCGTTTTGGTCCTTCAAAGTTGGCTTAGTCATGCTGCCAGCAGCATGACCATTCACCCTACGAATTTGACTTCCATTCCAACAATTCCCACACATCTCCTTTGGTCATTATTGACCATTTTTCAGCTCACAATAGGTCAAAGTCATCATTTATGCATTTCTCCAAATTTTGGTTCACAAACCCTAACTCATCCATCTCATGCATTTAATCACAATTAGTGCACTTAATCTTAACCATTCAACTAATCAAAGCTTTTAAACTCATTCTAATGCATCAAACCATACAATTTCATACTCCCCTCAACCAGGCCGAAATTTCAGTTTGGTCCTTCTCCCATGTTTTTATTTAATTTCATAAATTCTAAGCTCATTTCAACCATTACATATGCATTTAAAGAAGTAAAATGGTAAGTTAGCACACTAACCTTTCTTAAAGCTTCAAAACCCAATCTTTAACTCTTCTTTCTTCTTGTAATTCTTCTTCTCAAGTTGCAATAACAAGCTCTAGTGAAGTTTTTTGGGGATTTATTAAGGTTGAGTGGAGGAATTAAAGCTTGAGTGCAAGCTTTAATGGAGGATTTTCATGGAGATGAGAGGGAGAAGGTGGGGCGGCATGATGGGAAGGAAGAAGACAATTCTAATTTTTTTTTTCTTTTTGTTTTCTTTTATCTTTATCCCTTTTAGAAGACCAAAAATCCAATTTAACAAATAATTTAATTAATTTGTTTATGACATCATGCATGAGGTCATGCATGATGTCATCACCTTTTTACTTTTTCATTTTCCTCTCTTTTTTTTTTATTTTTTTACTAGTTCTTTAATTTAATTCTCGATTTGAAAATTTTCTTTTCTCCGATTTTATTTGACAGTTAGGTCAGGAGTCAGCTCTCGGGGTCAATTAACCAAATTGCCCCTCGTCGGTTCATCCCGGTTTGCAAATAATTCCATATTTCTTCCGGCTCCCTGACCTAATTATTTGACTGGCTTAACAGTTCTTTTTCGTGATTTTCTCTTTTCCACTGTGTTCATAAGGGTCCTAAGGACCGCAGCGTCACATTTTACGGTTCGAAATTTGAGTTTAAAATGACTTCGCAGTCGTTCCCGAAGAGGTCGCCCATCGCTGTGACTCTCGGCACGTTTAACTTCTTATGTTCTGTTTTTCTTATTTATACTTAACTAATTGAACATTACTAATTATTTGTATTTATGATTTCTCTAGTTGTCTTAAGTATGGTTCTAATCCCCTTAATTGTCCAGACCGACACCGGTCACCGGAACAGTGAAATCTACCAGGCTATGCAAACGAGGGTGTTACAACCAATCACATCGATGCCCCACATTGCGAAAGGCCATGGTGAGACGAGGTTGAACAATTGGTGAGGCGGAACATTTATCGGATCTGCGTAGATTTGACACTTATGGCACTTTCGGAAGTACTCGACGCAATCCTTTTCCATAGTAGTCCAAAAATATCCCCGTCTCATGATTTGCTTAGCTATCATATGCCCATTGGCATGGGTTACACAATTTCCCTCATGAGTCTCGAAAAGGATCCTCTTCGCTTCTTTTGCATCTACACATCTCAACAATTCGTCATTGGAGCTCCTTTTGTATAGAATTTCTCCACTGGGGAAGTATCCCAATGCTAATCTCCGAATCATCCTCCTTTCGTTTTTGCTCGCCCCTGAGGGGAATTCTCTGGTTCTGATGTAAAGCAGGATGTCCTGATACCAAGGTTTACCATCAGGTTCTTCTTCGATCATAAAGCAGTATGCCAGCTCACTCTTTGCTTTAATCTTTAATACCTGAGTCGTTTGCCCTTCTTCCATTTGAGCCATAACAGCCAGGGTGGCTAAGGCATCTGCAAATTGATTCTTGTCTCGACTAAGGTGAGTGAAAGAGATTTCTTCGAACTTCTTAATCAGCTTCAGTAAGTACTTCTGATATGGGATTAGCTTCGGATCCTTAGTTTGCCATTCTCCCTTGACTTGATAAATGATCAGGGCTGAGTCTCCATATACCTCCAACTTCCTGACTTTCATTTTGATGGCAGCCTGTAGACCCATCACACAAGCTTCGTATTCTGCGACGTTGTTGGTGTAGTCAAATCTCAACTTGATAGCTATTGGAAAGTGTTTTCCATCTAGGGATACCAATACAACTCCGATCCTACTACCGAACAAATTGACAGCTCCGTCGAAATACATTTCCCATACATCAGCTGGCTCTTCTTCTCTGCAGTCTACTTCGTTAATATGCTCATCAGGGAACTCAAAATCTAGAGCTTCATAATTCTGGATAGGGTTTTCTGCTAGGAGATCAGCGATTACGCTACCTTTCACTGCTTTCCGGGTCATATAGACAATGTCATATTGGGAGAGTATGACCTGCCATTTGGCTATCCTTCCTGGTACGAATGGGCTTTTGAATACATACTTAATAGGATCCATCCTGGAAATGAGCCATGTCTTATGATTCAACATGTAGTGTTTGAGGCGATTTGCTGTCCAGGTTAACGCACAGCAAGTTTTCTCTAGGAAAGAGTACCTTGACTCACAATCATTGAATTTTTTGCTCAGGTAATAAATAGCCCTCTCCTTTCGGCCGATATCATCATGTTGCCCCAAAACACATCCCATTGAGCTTTGTTGGACTGCCATATACAGAATCAGCGACCTTCCTGCCACCGGCGGAACTAATACTGGTGGGTTGGACAGGTACTGCTTGATTTTCTCGAAAGCCTCTTGACAAATTGAATCCCATTGAGTGGTGTTGTTCTTTCGGAGTAGTCTAAAAATAGGCTCAGATTGGAAATAAACCTTGATATGTAGTTCAACTTTCCCAGGAAACTGCGCACCTCCCTTTCTGTTTTTGGGGATGACATCTCTTGAATGGCTCGAACTTTGTCTGGATCAACTTCTATTCCCTTCTCACTCACTATGAATCCCAACAATTTCCCAGATCTAGCTCCGAATATGCATTTGGCAGGGTTCAGTTTTAGCTGATATTTCCTGAGTCTCTCGAATACTTTCCTCAGCACTTGCACATGGCTTTCTCCTCCCCTGGACTTGATGATCATATCATCCATGTACACCTCCACTTCTTTATGCATCATATCGTGGAATAATGTGACCATAGCACGCTGGTAGGTGGCGCTAGCATTCTTTAGCCCAAAAGGCATGACCCGATAGCAAAATACCCCCCATTGAGTGATAAAAGCAGTTTTCTCCTTGTCTTCCTCATCCATTGGGATTTGATTGTACCCCGATGCCCCATCGATACACGAACACCTGCCCAATCTCACAGCATTGTCTACTAACACATCAATGTGACGGAGAGGGAAATCATCTTTCAAGCTTGCTTTATTAAGATCCCTGTAATCAATGCACACCCTGACTCTTCCGTCCTTCTTCATCACCGGGACAACGTTAGCTATCCATTGGGGATATTTGAATACTTCCAGAAACCCGGCATCATACTGCTTCTTGACCTCATCCCTAACTTTGAGCAGTGTGTCAGGATTCATTCTTCTTAATTTCTGCTTTACCGGGATTGTCCCCGAAATTAGGGGAATTTTGTGCGTCACTATATGAGGGTCCAAACTAATCATATCATCATAGCTCCAAGAAAATACGTCTAGGAATTCCTTGAGCAAAATGATCATATCTTCTAATTCTTCACTCTCCACAACCATAAGTTCCCTTTTCACTTCTTCCATGCCTAAGTTTACGGTGTGCGTTTCGTCCCCACAAGGCACTAGGGAAGGTTCATCTCTTTCATCTCTTTCTTCTGTGAGTTCCACCTCAGAATCACTTGAAGTAATGGCAGTTATAGGGATTTCAAAATTAACCAGAGGAATTTCTGAGTCTATTGAATTATTAGGTGTTAATTGATGAATGGTCCTGAATAAACGAAAATGAAATATATTATAAGAATGGATTTCAAAAGGAAAGAAAAAGAGAATTGGATATAAAATGCGCTATTAATTCATTAACATTTATGACATAAAAAAAGGGTCCATTTACAATATTACACTTGCCACCATGGACAAAATGATCAAGTGTAGATAACCAAAAGTACTTTACTCGAAATTGAGTACAGGGATGTCCTCTGCTGTCCAGTTGTCCAGTTCTTGCCCTTCAGCTATTGGCGAGACTAGAGCCTCATACAAGAAATCAAGATGGATGACATCGATGGATGGTTCATCGGGTGATTTTTCAATCTCCGCTGGATTTTCAATGACCGGTTTAGTGAAGACCTCCGTGATTCTCGGGACTACCTTCATTTTCTCGATTTTCTGATCAAATCTTTGATCCCGAAGCATATTCCTCATCCAGAATCGCCCATCCATGAGGGCGTCTTCCTCATAACCCAAACCGCAACGGCCTACCTTCTGGATAGCCGGTATAGGTTCGACAATCCCTTGCAATGTGGCGCCTAACCCCTTGCCCTCTTCATACCCATTCCTCAACATCACCTTGGCTACCATAGCCATAGCCCCTTCATTCCTTGAGATGGTTTCTTGCAATTCGGGAGCCTGGAAAGAGCTTTCCAATGACTCCTCAGCAGCTTCCACATAAGGAAGTGATTGTGGCTTGGTGACCAATATGGCTTCTTCCCCTCTCACAGTGATGATTTTGCCGTCCATAATGTATTTAATCTTCTGGTGCAAAGTTGAAGCAACGGCATTCGCTGAATGGATCCAAGGCCTCCCCAGCAACATAGTGTACGCAGGTTCGATGTTCATCACTTGGAATGTGACGTTGAAAGTGCATGCGCCAATTTGGAGGGGCAAGTCAATGTCTCCCAGCACTTCTCTTCTTGTACCGTCAAAGGCTCTTACCACCATAGCACTCTGACGTATATTTGAACGGTCAACTGGCAGCCTAGCCAAGGTGGCATTAGGCAGTACATTGAACACAGATCCATTATCAATGAGGACCTTGGCCACTATGCAACCTTTACACTTAACTGTCACATGTAGGGCCTTAGTGTGTGCTAAGCCTGCAGGGTCTATCTCTTCTTCTGAGAAAGTGACAAAACTGGACGCCTGGATTTGTCCCACTATCTTCTCGAACTGCCCCGGTGTGATGTCGAGGTTCACGAAGGCCTGATTCAGAATTTTTTGTAGGGCTTGACGGTGCACCTCAGAGCTCAGAATCAAGGATAGTAATGAAATTCGAGCAGGCGTCTTTCTTAACTGCTCAACAAAGTCGTACTCACTTTGCTTCATTATTTGAAGCAGCAGCTCCTCTTCCTCTCTTGGTCCGGTAGGTTCTACACCCTCCATTTTCTCAACCTCCTCTTTCGTACTCTCCTGTGACTCTCCCATTTTTACTTTCCCTTTCTTCTTTTCTTTCTCTTCGCTTCCGTAACATCTCCCACTTCTGGTTATAAACTCAACCTCTGGTTCAAGCGGGGAAGATTTTGTGGCAGCGACGGGCTGAGGATTAGCTTGGGGAGTAGTACTGCTAGTAGGTCCAACATAAGTCATCTTGAAGTGCTCATGAGGAGTGAAGCACGGTTTAGGAGGTGCCGAAGGTGAAGCAAGACTAGGAGCCGGTGTATTGCTTGACGCTCCTTGGGTGAAAACTTGGAAGTTATAATTCCAAGGTATGGCATGGGTGTTTGTGACAGGGAGCTGAGGCGGGTTCGTATGATTATTACTGGTGGTGATGATACTGGGGGTGAGAAAGTGATTCTGTGATTAGGGGTAGAGACGTTTTGGCCGAGTCCATTTTTGACTTTGCCTGGCATCTCAGAACTTTGAGGGACAGTAAGTTCTGGACCTCTTGTTTGAACTCTTCACAATTTTGCAGCTCGTGGTTAGCTGCCCTTCCATGATAGGGGCATCCCGCCTTATCTTCAAGTTCTATTATTTGGGGGTGGAGGTAACCTTCCCTTACTGCCATTGTCAAAATTTCCCCAAAGTGAGGAATTAGTTGATCCACCTCCAAGGTTGACCCTTCTCCTTCCAACTCTATCATATTTGTACTATTGACCGTACCATGATTGGGCAATGGGTTTGAGGTAACATTGGGGAGAGAGCCACTCCCTTCAATCTTCAACCACCCATTCCTGATTAGGGCATGCACCCTTCCCCTGAGTGCCCCGCAGTTATTGGTTGAATGCCCTTGTGCCCCCCCATGATACTCACACCGGGCAGTGGCATCATACCACCTGGGGTATGGTGGCTAAATTGGGTCACGGGGAATCGGCACTATTTGGTTTATACCGACGAGGTATCGGTATATTTCGCTAAGTGGTAGGGGAAGAGGTGGATTAGGATTTCTTGGTGGTCTCGGGTTATTTTGAGGTGGTCTGGGTTGAGTAGGTGGAGGAGGTGGTCTGGGTTGGTAATTTGTCGGTGGTGGATACTGTGGGCGTGGGTGAGGGTAATTTGGAAAAGGGGGTGGAATGTTTGCAATGGTTTGGCCATGAGGAAGAGGATATGGCCGGTAGTTGCTTTGAGGAAGTGGGGAGTGATTGTTCTGCCGGGTGATGGAATGCACATCACCCTCCTTCTTTTTGCCAAAACTGGCATTTTTCTTTGCAGGGTTCTCAGTCAACTCCTGCAGTCGTCCCATTTTTAAGTTGGCTTCTATTCTCTCACCAGCTTGGATGATGTCTGAGAAGCTATTGGAAGTGTTTCCAATCATCAGATTGAAGTATGGAGCCTTCAATGTCTCAATGAAAAGGGAGCAAAGCTCGTTATCAGTAACCAGAGAATATACTTCCGCCGCTTTCTCCTTCCATCTTTGGGCATATTCTTTGAAGCTTTCCCTGTCCCTCTGCACCAGGTTTTGGAGATCTCTCCTTGTGGGGGCCACGTCGCAGTTGAACTTGTATTGCTTCAGGAAAGCATCTGCCAAATCCTTCCAGGAGTGCAATTTGCTCCTGTCCAACTGAATACACCATCTCAGGGCGGCCCCGGAGAGACTCTCGTGAAAGAAGTGAACTAGGAGTCGATCGTCCTTTGTCAGGGCGGACATTTTGGCAATATAAGTGGCCAAGTGAATGCGAGGGTCTGAATTCCCAGTGTATTTGTTGAAGTCCGGGACCTTAAACTTAGGCGGCACCGCCACATCAGGCACCAATCTCAGCGATGCCACATCAACTGAACCATACATGTTCAGTCCCTCTATTGCTCTTAGTCTCTCTTCTAGAGCGGAGAGCTTCTCATTTTCTCTCATCTTATTTTCTCCTCCCACTGCAAGAGATACTCCCCCAGTTGGGAAATGAGGGGTGGAATGAATTGGAGGGATCAGGACTGAAGGGTACGGTTCGGCATTCGAGATAGACAGATAATAGGAGAAAGGTGGGTCATTATTCAGTGGGGCCAGATTGATGGTGATTGTCGGATCCAGGATCGATGGCTGGAAGGTGAAAGAGGTTGAAGCATGATGAGAATCAACCGTTGTAGGTGGGGTAGGTAGTGGTAAGTTAGGCTCTGAAGCAGGCTTATTATGGGACATTTCCCTCATTAGTCTCATGAGCTCCGAGACTTGGTCTTTCAATTCGGAAACCTGTCCTTTTAGGTTCTGGACTTGTTCCTGGTCTTCTATTAACCTTTTTATTCGTGATCTTGTTAAGTACACTCGTCTGGGTTGAACTGCGTGTCTGGTCAGGCTTGCTTTGTTTGAAGCAATATTGATTTTCTGCAGGAAGTTGAAAAAAGTTTTTAATGAATTTTGAATTTCGTAAAAAAAAATTAAAGGTCCTGGTTCGGACAAAGGATACAGTGGCATTTGGGAGCCAAAATGAAATCTGCAGAAGAATGATTGCATCAATTTTATCATGGCATCGTTCGATAGTCCGACTGTGAATGACTGGATTTGAATGCGCATCTATGATACCTGTCCATATGGCGCATCCAATTTTTCACATAACCCTAGTGAGGGGGTTCCTATGGGAGTTATACTATTCATTCACAATTTTGCTAAAAAATGGCCCAAAAGTTATTCTATTAACTGAATAATTCATACACAGCATTCCTTACATCGGCCTAGCCTTAGGGAGGTTCTTTATAATGTAATGACATTTCCTGAGATACTCATATAGCCTTTCTTCTTGTCTGGCAGGATTGAACACTTTCAGGGCATATTCGGATTCAGGTAAGAGTTCTTGCTTCCCCTATGCTATCATTCTCTCCAGCTGGTCAACATTCTCTTTCAGCTCTTGATAGAGAGCGGCTTGTCTTTCTTTTTCCTTTCTTTCTTTAGCACATTCCTTCAGAATATCGTTGATAATCAGTGCCTGTTCCTTCAGTTTAAGCTTCTTCTTTTTTCTTTCTTGTTTATACTCTTCTACGAGTATCTCCTGGTATTTCATTTTTTCTTAAAGCTTGCCATTCTATATTTCAGCTTCTTTTATTACAGCTTGGAGAGAACTTTTTTCCTTTTCCCATTGTGTCTCTTACTCTTCGAACCCCATCTTTTTGGTCCTTGCCTCTTCCCTGAGCCTTCTTACTTTTCTTTTGAGGATTTGTTGTTGGTCCTCTAACTGTTTTATTTGTTCTTGTAATTGCGATTTTTCGGTGTTTGCCTTTTGTAGGGAGTCGGCCAAACGATCACCAGCTTCTTCTGAAAGGACGTTTTGACGAGGGTTGCTGCCTTCGAATTTGGTTGGATCTGCAGTTAAGTGTTCTTGATCCCTGCCAGCCCTCCATTTAAGATAATTGCCATTGGCACTCGGACCTTTAGGCAACCTTTCCATCATAGTGATGTTTTCCCATGATCTGTGAGCTATTTTCAATCCTTCCTCATCATTGAGCTCATGGTAGAAATGACCTCGGTGGTATTCTTCAATGTTGATTCTGAACTGTGTTGAGCTGAAATGTCTCATTACTAATGCCGGAGTGTAACTTGTGTATCCAGTCACTCCGATTAGGGATACTGATTCATTACCCCCCGTGCTGACCAAAATGGATTGACCCGACGTCCACAATTTCCTCCAACAGTAGTCATGGCTGTTGAAGCTCAAAATCCGTTCTTGCCACTGCGGCTCATCCTTTGGGCTGATTACTAATCTGGTCATCTTCTCGATGAGAGGCTGGTCAAGGTACCAAGTCAATCCCTTTGTCTCTATAGGACACATGTGACTGATGACCCAGAGGTGCAATAATTGAGAATAACATTTAATGAATCCCTTGCCTTGTTGTCTGCAATAAGTAAGGGTTAAGAAAGTCTCGGCAAGAATTGCCGGTACTGGATTGACCTTCTGTTTTTCTACTGCCCAGAACATCTCCGCAATGTTGCAGGTTATAATTCCCAAAGGTCCAGGGAATAAGATCAGGCCGTAGATCCCTAAAGCGAGCGTCAATGAAGCTTGATCCCACTGTTCATCTTGGATGTATTGATCCAACCACTTCTTGAGATAAGTCCAATACCATCCATGCGTGTTCCCTTTGACAGTTTCCCTCGCCTTTGCTTCTTCCGGGGGAATCCCCATCATATGTGCGAATCGTTTCCAGGTTTACCTATGCTCGAGGTGCAGGTAAATCCAATTCTGCGCCGCATAAGGAATTTTTAGCAATGCCTGATATTCTTCCATAGTGGGAGCAGTATCGACTTCGTTGAAAGAGAACACCCCATACTTAGGATTCCAAACTGACAGCATGGCCTTTAATGCCAGGACTTGGACTTTGACTCGTATCAAGGTTGCAATCCTCCCATATTTCTTCTCAAATCGTGCTTTGACCTAATCGGGAAATGACTTCCAACTATTAGCCAGACCCTCGAGACTGTTCATTCTGACCTCAATTTTACTCAGGTCCAATGGAGGTAATAAGCTAGTATCACTTTGTGGGGGCACTGAACTATGAGGCGGTTCGGGCCATGGTTTAGCATTCTATTCTGATTTAAGAACTTCTCCTGCCGACTGACTTGAGGATGCCATGTTAAAAATGATGCTTATCCTTTTACAGACCTTATTTTGGTGATGCCTGTAGGAAAGACTTGTTAGCAGGATAAATTCGAGTAGTTTTGAATTATACTATTGGCAGAGTGACACCTACACATTTATCAAAGTAGAAAAGTGTGTAGGTTTTCTTAACAGTATGATTCAAGATTACCCTAAAAAATAAGAACAAAATAAAACACAAGCAGAATAGAGTAAGAGTAAGTATGCCCCTTTTGTCCTAAAATAAGGAGAGTCCTAGTACCGGCTAGGTGCTACCTAATTGGATAGTTATATTTTATAAGGCAGCTTGCTACGACTTCTAGCTATCGTGATAGTTTAGCGCAAGGTCTATTTTTCTAAAAGTCACAGGTTCCCAAATTGCCCCTACTGTAAACAGTAGAGCCCCATTCTATCCCCCATGATACTGTCGGGAAAGTTCCACGGGTATCACAGTAAATAGAACAAGTTTCAATCTGAGCAGAAGCCTTCACGGATACTAACGGGGTAAAACCCACGGGTACCGCTATATGACTCCCTCCTACTTTTTAAAAAGGTAAGAAAGCCCGGATATAGGGCTGGAGTGTGTGAGAACATCGTGTAAGTGTTCAGTGTGTGAAGGGACACCTTTACCTCTTCCCAATATGGGGGAGTTTTTTTTATACGAAAAATGCTGTAGGATATAAAACAAAAATGAACAAAGCGGTTAGCGGAAATAACAAACATCAATAGATTAAGGTTTTCGAATTTCATAAATTGAACCTATCTAACTAATTCTAGTTTATAGGAGCATAAAATTAAATCTGCTTTTGGACCTCTGGGCCGGGGTTGAAGGAAAAATGACGTCCCCAGTGGAGTCGCCAAGCTGTCGCAAGGTGTTTTGCGGTTGCCTGGACGAACACTCACCGAAGTGGTAAAGAGTGAGGAGTCGCTACTTTAATTTTGAGGGAAATTAAAGAAAACCATTTGTGAAAAAAAAAATTAAGACGAAACCACTTTAAAAACAGAGATTCTAGGTTCGGGGTCCTTAAACGGGTGGGGAAGGTGTTAGGCACCCCACCTCGTCCCTCAATGAGGGTGAGTAGATTTAACTTTAAGCTCTTTATAAATTAAAATCGATAGTTAGGAGGTTCGAACGGAGATGTTAATCCTCTTGGTAAAAGGGAATATTTGATTTTTCACCAATTCAGGTTACCCAGGTACATAAATAAATGAGACGACCCTTAGTGAGTTACTGTTGCATATCAGTTTTGTTTAAGGGTTATTTTGCATATTTGTCAAAATTCGATTTGAGAATCGAATAAGAACTCTCCTCTGATCCCTTTTAGATTAAAATTTCGATTGGAGATCGGATAAGAATTCTCCTCCGATCTCTTTTAGATATTTATTAGAATTTTTTTTGGATTGAGAATCGGATAAGAACTCTCCTCCGATCTCTTTTAGGTATTTATTAAAATTTTAGATTGAGAATCGGATAAGAACTCTCCTCCGATCTCTTTTAGATACTTATTGGAGTTTTTATTGAGGATCGGATAAGAACTCTCCTCCGATCTCTTTTAGATATTTATTAGAATTTTTTTTGGATTGAGAATCGGATAAAAACTCTCCTCCGATCTCTTTTAGGTATTTATTAAAATTTTGGATTGAGAATCGGATAAGAACTCTCCTCCGATCTCTTTCAAATGTTTATTAAAGTTTTTTGGTTGAGAATCGGATAAGAACTCTCCTCTGATCTCTTTTTAAATGTTTATTAAAGTTTTTTGGTTGAGAATCGGATAAGAACTCTCCTCCGATCTCTTTTACTTGAATGGGAGTCGGATAAGGACTTTTCTGACCTCTTGAAATCTGATTACATCTACACATCATAAGAGCCTAAGACTAAGGGTTCTGGCATTCAAAAATGCCGGGGATCTGAATAAGGCTTCTTTTAACTCATTGGTACCTCGTGACTAGATAGGGGATACCAGACTGAATTTATCCGACCTCCTATGTGATCGCCTTACCAATACCCTTCGGCAGGCGACATTTGCTCTATTTCATTTACTATTTCGAAACTCAATTTTACTTCGACCTCCCCCACCTTTACCCAGTCATATTCTCGAGCTAGTCTAGTGGTTAGACTTCATAACTATCTGATTTATTATTCGAATGTTTAAAGAAAAACTCTTATGTTAAGATACTGCTACCAACACTTTATCAGACTACCAATACGTTACCCGTAACCCGAACACCCACGTTGGGAGATAAAGAAAGATCAAGGATAAATGAATAACATGAACTGTTGTATCAAAAGATAAACTCATAAGAATAACCACCTACGTGGGACCTTCTGACATAAGACAAACTTTAACAAAAATTATGAGCGTAAAAAGAAAATAAAAGACGAACACTGGATAAGACAACGGTTCAGACACTCACCTACAGGAAGTTGAACCTGTTGAACTAACTATAGAGTCAAGAATGTTGCAGAGTTTCGGGTTAATAGTCTGAGGACTAATGCTTGCCTTGAAATGACGAATGCCCAGTTAGCATATAATCGAACCGAAATGATAATGAATGAGATTGAGCCCAAAAAATAAAAGTGGATATGAAGGTGGTGAAAACAGAACTGAAACTTAAGAAAGGGTATCACAGAGCAATGAACAAACTGAAAATCAAGAGTTCCAGTGTCCAACACTTCTTCAAAGAAAATACTTTAGAAAACTGGTTTCTAAAGTCTTTCTAGCTTAAAAATAGTAGAGTAGCAAAACTGAATTAATTTTCAGAGCCTTTCCACTATAATCACCACCCTTTTTCTTCGTTTTTTTTTTTTGAACAGTTTTCATGCAGGTATTTATAGGGACCGGGTGCTCCCCATGAAGGGTCAGGATTTATTTTGTGGGAGATGGAAGGTTTGGATTTTGAAGGACATGATCTGACGCTTGGGAATTAAAGAGAATCAAAATGAACGGCTGAGATCCTTTTCAGAAAATTTTGTCCTTTTTCTCTTCTAATCTGACGGTTCCAAATTTTCTTGTCCAGGGCTATCCGAGGGCTGGGAATAAAAGCGCCGGTCTTATCGTCTTCTTCTTTGATCCAAGGGCTCCGGGCTTGTCCTTACAAGTAAGATCAACGGTGGAGATTGGGATGTACAGGACTGTCATGACATACTCTGGCACCTATCAGTAATGTGGGCGATTCTGAGGCGTGTGGTGGAGATTTCGTCTGCAACGCTTTAACTACCTCGGCGACAGTTAGCTGAAGTTGTCTTATTCTCTTTGTTTTTCGACCTCCCCTCCCTTCCGATCTTTCTACCACGATCCTTTTCTGATCTCTCATGCCGAGCCCCCTTCTTCTGCTCTCTCCCACTCCAGTCTTCTCCTTTATCTAGTTTGGTTCAGTTAAAGCATTTATTCCTTCGATTTCTGAGGCATCTGCTTCATTTTCTACTCGCAAAAAATGCTCAGACTTTCCCTATATATATACCTTCAATGGGAAACCCCTCCGCATTTGATTTTCCCCTCTTTCCTTCTCACATTTCCTGTTCTAACCGCTCCGGCAATAATCCCGGCCATGATAGTTGCTTTTGATCTTTTCCCGATTGTCCTCTTTATTCCTCGGCTGAAAATTTATGATCCCGGTGATCGGAGAATTATGATAACCTCATTTGATGACTGTGAGAGAACTGGACTAATTCGCCAACCTAGATCGAGGACCTCGATCGTGTCGATCTCGAATCATTCGACCGATATAGTCAGCGAACTGATTTCGGGCGAGAAGACTGCTAATATTCCCCTTAACATCGGTGACTGCCCCTTGAAGTTCATTTAGCTCCTCACCACATTGGGCGTCCCGACTACATTTGATTACAGTCGATGACAGTGGAGATGACTCTCCGTCCTCATGAGAGTCATAATCACCCCATCTGAGCTGTACGTCTATCCGCTGTCTATGGCCGGACAAATCTTTTGATTCAGCCACGAGACTAGGCTTTGACATAGGCCTTCATTAGATAGGATGTTCCACCGATCTCTAAAGATCGCCCCTATGATGTAATCAGACCTTTAATGTAATCCGATCTCTAGAGGTCGCCCAAATGGAGTAATCAGACTTTTAATGTAATCCGATCTCTAGAGATCACCCAAATGATGTAATCGGACCTTTAATGTAATCCGATCTCTAGAGATCGCCCAAATGATGTAATCGGACCTTTTCGGAAATAAAATTTTATTTTGACAACTATCATTTTTATTATTATTGCATTAACTATTTTTCGATCTCTGATGTGTTTATCCGATTCGGTTCCTGACTGAACAGCCCTTAACCGATATGCACTTCCAAACATCCGCCTCAATTCACCAATCTCTAACTAGCCGATCTCTCCTTATTATGGAATTTCTGGAATATTCGTGAGACGTGTCAGAAAAAGCTAGCGAATCCCCCGAACCGATGCGCCGCTTGGGACACCGTGAGCATTAAATGCTCAGACTAGTATAAATAGGGGATGAGTCTGCCAGTCGTCCCCTTATGTCATTTTCAGCCTTTCGCGAGCGATTCCAAAATCCTCTCGTTTTTTCAAGTTCTTCCGACACCGATCACACTCCGGTAAGGGTTTTGATCTTTCTTTTAGTTTAAATTTCCTCTTTTCTTTGAAAATGAGCGGCGCCGAGGGTCAGAGAATGGCAAGCCCCCCTTCCGTTCAGGTCTCGTGGTCGTCAGATGAGGTAGAGTTAGTCGGAACAAGCGGGCGATCTGAACCCCCTAGGACCTCCATTCTAGCCCGCTGTCAAGCAGCATCCTCGAGGCAAACACATTCTTCAGGGAGAGAAAACCTTCCCATGGACGAGCTGCCATCAATCCTTCAAGAAACGGACCTGCAGTCGTTCAGCCAAGAGTATAACATTCAGCCTGATTCATACGAACTCATTAAGTGTCACGGCGATCTTCAAGCCGATCACTTCTTCGAAGAGAATGATATAATCATGGTATATGAAGAGCAACTAAAAGCCGGACTGCGGTTCCCTCTTGACGACTTCTTCAAGGAAGTTCTAAAATTTCACCAAGTGTGCATAGCCCAAGTTCCCTCGAACTCATAGCGGATACTAGTGGCCTTCAGAGGCCTTTGCCGAGCCAAAGGACTCAGTCCAATGGCGAAGGTATTCGCCAATCTACATAGGCTAACTCGTCGAAAGGACGATGAGTACTGGTTCTTTCAGGCGAAGTCGCATTGCGGGCTCTTTACCGATCTGCCCTCCTCCCTGAAGAATTGGAAGAATCGCTTCTTTATTCTGAGGAGCAAAATTCCCAACGATTTTGAGGGTTTCCCACGTAGCTGGCTACATCAGGGCCCCTTACTTCCGAAGCGCATCACCTTGAATAGGGAAGAGGGCCTAATGGTGATGGAACTGAAAGATCAGGTGGCCAGACAGAAATTCACTTTTTTAGATGCAGTGATAGTCGAACTGCATCATTGGACTATGCAGTTGGTCACCGGCCAAGAACGCGAGCTTCAGCTCTCTGACCTCGGCTTCGGTACTTTCTATATCTCTGATCTTTAGGCCTTAGCGATCTCACTGACCTTTTCTTTGTGCAGGTATAGCGAGCGGCGAGGCTTCCAAGGAGAGCCGAAAGCGGAAAAGAGAGGTCTCCCTTAAAGTGCGGGAGATGAAGCAAGCCGAGCTGCTTCAGACGCCCAGGCATGATCCTGGGGAAATGCAAGGAGGCTCGTCTTAACCCTCGGGACAGTCGATCCCCGACATAGAAGTGGTCCGGTCTTCTCCTCGTCAAGAAGAGCTGCCACCACCCCCCCCAGTTGCTTCGAGTGCGGAAGGGGGTCCTCCCCAACCACCTGTGAGGATCCTTTCTCGTGGCGCCCAAATCCTGATCCACTCGCTGGAGAAGAACCGCACAGTTCGAGAGAACCCGGGTTTTGCTAAGGTCTTGGGGTCCTCCATCTGCCTTCGGGAGGATCGGGATAGGCTAACCCCGAACAGCCTCGACGATATCCTGACACAAACTATGAGCCTGAGCGTGGAGAGTCTGGTGAACCAACATATTATCCGGGAGAACGCTCACCGCTTGAGGCAGGATGTCAAGAAGGTGGGTCAGGAAGTTGCTTCCCTCCAATCTCAACTTTCGTCCTCCCAAAACTACATATCTGAAATTGAGGGGCGGATGAAATTCTACGAGGATAAGCTGGCCGAGCAGGCTCATGTTCTTGAAGAGGTTCGGGCGCTCTGAGCTGCTGAAGTCGCTCGCCTCACTGAGAAGCTTAAAGCAAAAGAAGAAGAGGCAGTGATAAGGGAGGCCGGTGCTTATGTGAACGCTCATGGGAATCTCTTGGCAAAGCTCAGGAAGCGTTATCCCGAGGAGGACTTCTCCTGGATGGTGGATCTGGCTCCCCAGGACGAGGAGGATAGTGAGGAGGAGGCCGAAGGTGATAGAGGGGGTGACCAAAATGTAGAACAGGCTGGGGGTGATACTCCAGCCGAATGACTTGTATAAATTTTAATTTGAAATGAAATGAAGTTCCCCTTTTTGTTCAATGATTGGATGCGATCGGAAAGTATCTAAGTTGCATAAGCACTTGATTGTCTGAACATATTAGAACAACAACTAAAAGTGATTATTAATCTAAGTGTAAGAGGTCGGAAAACACTATAAGCATGAGATCGGCTGAGAACAAACGCTAAACGGGACTTGATTAAAATTGGAAATTTGATTTGAACACTTAAGATCGGAATCATCATTAAACCGGATTGAAACCTTAACTTGATTATTCCCAAACTTTTAAAAGGGAGATCGGCAATAAGACTGGTGGCATGAAGGCCTAATGTCGGTTCAATCTCGTTTGATAAGAGAGATTGGGAATGTAATTGACTGGTCAGGGGATTTGACAATTGGTTTGAGAGATCGGTGAGGCTTTAAATGATATGGGGACTTAGTATTGATTCGATTCCTTTTGAAGAGAGATCGGAAATGTAATTGGCTAGCAAAGCGAGACTCAGTGCTGGGGATCGGTTTCAAAGTTTATTGATTTCGGAGATCAGCCAAAATATGGTGTCGACAAAGGTCACTGGATCTGCTAGTGTTCAATAGCTCAGGCTATTTGTGGACTTTAAGGTGCAATGGTTGAGGGTGAGACCAAGTCTATAATCACTAATGTAGTCCCAGTTATGACTAAAATCACTGAAAACAAACTTAATGGCTTAAACTACTTGGAGTGGAGCAAACCTGTTCGGATTTATTTAAGGAGCATCGATAAAGATGATCATCTCACAAAAGATCCACCGAATGATGATACTAAGCAAACATGGTTAAGGGAAAATGCCCGTTTGTTTCTACAACTTCGGAATTCAATTCACAATGAGGTAATGAGCCTTCTTAATCACTGTGATGGAGTACTTAGAATTTTTATACTCTGGCAAAGGCAATATTTCTCGCATATATAATGTTTGTAAAGCATTTTATCGACCTGAAAAACAAGACAAGACTCTTACAGCATATTTTATGGAATTTAAACGTGTTTATACTTAATGTTCTATTACCATTTAGTCCTGATGTAAAAGAGCAACAAGCTCAATGTGAGCAAATGGCTGTTATGAGTTTTCTTGCTGGTTTACCCTCAGAATATGAAACTGTTAAATCTCAAATTCTCTCTAGTTCTAAGATTTCCTCCCTTCATGATACGTTTACACATGTCCTTCGTACAGAAAGCACTTATTCTTCACAACCTACTAATGGTGCTCTTATCAGTAGAAATATAAGTGGACAACAGGGATATAAAGGAGGAGTTACTAACCACAGAAACAATCAACGTAATTTGGAGGCTAGTTCTAATTAGAACTCGGGAGGAGTCATTTATTATTATTGTCATGAGCCTAGACACACAAAATGTAACTGCTTAAAGCTTCAGAGGAAAAATCAGTGATCCCAGGTGGCAAATATGGTAACACAAAATTCTACAGTGTCTTCCTCTTCTGAGAAAACTATCTCAGTGTCTACAGAAGAATTTGCACAGTTCTCCGAATATCAGGTATCTCTAAAGCTTACCAACTCCTCAATCACTGCTATCGTTGAGTCAAGTAAATCCACTACATGCCTTGTGTCCTCCTTTCCCAAATGGGTCATTGATTCTGGTGCTACAGATCATATGACAGGTAATTTTGCTCTTTTATCTAATTTTCAGTCTTTTACCACTCCTTCCACAGTCACGCTAGCTGATGGATCTACTTCGTGTGTCATTGGTTCTGGAACTATGAATCCAACCACATCCATATCTTTGTCATCTGTTTTATGTCTACCTAACTTCTCTTTTAATTTACTATCTACTAGTAAACTCACTCGAAAATTAAATTGTTCTATTTCCTTTTTTCCTGATCATTGTTTGTTTCAGGATCTTATGACGAAGAAGATTATTAGTAAAGGGCATGAGTCAGGAGGTCTCTACATCCTTGATAAATGTGAACCGCGATCTATTGCTTGCTCCGGTACCTTAACTCCTCTTAAAGTTCATTATAGATTGGGACATCCTTCTTTATCTACCTTGAAGAAATTATGTCCTTAGTTTCAGTCTTTGTCAGTACTAGAATATGAGTCATGTCAGTTTGCTAAGCATCATCATTTATCTTCTGTGCCTAGAGTCAATAAACAGGCTTCATCCCATTTTGAATTAGTTCATTCTGATATTTGGGGTCCATGTTCCATTACTTCTAAACTTGGATTTAGATATTTTGTTACTTTTGTGGATGATTACTCTCTTGTTACATGGTTATATTTAATAAAGAATTGTTCTGAGTTATTTTCTATCTTTAATGCTTTTTGTGTTGAAATTAAAACTCAGTTTAATCCTTCTATATGCATGCTAAGAAGTGATAATGCTAAAGAGTATTTTTCTGAGCACTTTCAGGACTATAAGACTTAGAATGGTATTCTTCATCAGTCTTCTTGTGTTGATACACCATCTCAAAATGGTGTTGTCGAAAGAAAAAATCGACATCTTCTTGAGGTAGCTAGGGCACTTCTTTTCCAAATGAAAGTACCTAAACATTTTTTGGCCGATATAGTTTCTACAGCATATTTTTTTATCAATCGCATGCCATCTTCTGTCCTTGATGGGGATATTCCTTATATTATTTTATTTTCATCTAAATCATTGTTTCCCATTGAATCCTGAATCTTTGGTTGTGCTTGCTTTGTGCGAGATGTTTGTCCACAAGTTTCTAAATTAGATCCAAATTCTCTTAAATGTGTTTTCCTTGGATACTCGCGGCTCCAAAAAGGATACAGGTGTTTTTCTCCAACTCTTAATCGTTACATTATTTCTGCTGATGTTACATTTTTTGAATCTACTCCATTATTTTCTCAATTATCTATGTATGAGAATCAGGGGGAGGATGATGACCTTTTAGTCTACACTGCTAAACAAACACAATCTCCTAATCCTGCTACTTCTGTCCCTGTCCCTGTCTTAGTCCGACCCCTAGTTATTCATGTTTATTCAAGGAGATTGCAGACTCCAGACTTAGATCCTCCAACATCTTCGTCGTCTGAAGATCCAGTTACTACCACTGATCATGATCCTACTTTAGATCTTCCCATTACTCTTCGCAAAGGTAAACGTACATGTAATAACCCTATTTCTTCTTTTTTTTTCTTATAATCATTTGTTTTCTCCTTCTCAATATTTTGTTACCTCTTTGGACTCTATAAAAATCTCTAAAATAGTCATTGAGGCATTATCTCATCCTGGTTGGTGTGCCACTATGAAAGAGGAGATGGAGGCCTTAGATACAAATGATACATGAGAACTGGTGCCTTTGCCCACTAGTAAAAAGGCTATTGGGTGCAAATGGGTTTTCTTGATAAAGACAAATCTTGACGGTTCTATAGCCAGATTAAAAGCACATCTTATAGCAAAAGGATGTGCTTAAACATATGGGGTAGATTACTCTGATACTTTTTCTCCTATAGCTAAACTAGCTTCAGTTCGATTGTTCATCTCCCTAGCAGCTACACATGATTGGCCTTTGCACCAATTAGATATAAAGAATGCATTCTTTCATGGTGATCTCCAATAGGAGGTATATATGGAGTAACCACCAGGGTTTGTTGCTCAGGGGGAGTTGGGTAAAGTTTGCAAACTTCGAAAGTCTCTTTATGGCTTGAAACAAAGTCCTCGAGCTTAGATTGGGAGATTCAGTGAAGTAATACAAGATTTTGGTATGCAAAAGAGTAAGTGCGATCATTTGGTGTTCTATAGGTAGTCTAAGACTGGCCTAATTCTACTAGTAGTGTATGTTGATGATATTGTTATCACTAGAAGTAATTCTGTAGGCATTTCATCTCTTAAACACTTTCTTCAGCCAGTTTCAAACAAAAGATTTAGGTCCAATCAAATATTTCTTGGGTATTGAAGTTATGACAAGTAAGAAAAGTATCTTCTTGTCTCAGCAGAAGTATGTTCTTGATCTACTAACATAAATTAGAAAATTAGGTGCTAAGCCTTACAATACACCAATGACCCCAAGTCTCCAACTTGGAGCAGAGGATGGTAAACTATTTGAAGATCCAGAAAAATACAGGAGGTTGGTAGGTAAATTGAACTACCTTACAATAATTTGTCCTGATATTACATACTCAGTCAGTGTGGTAAGCCAGTTTATGTCTTCTCCAACTTCTGCTCATTGAAAAGCTTTGGGACAAATTTTGTGTTATTTGAAGGGAGCTCCAGGATGAGGCTTATTATATAGTAATCATGGGCATTTGAATGTTGAATGCTTTTCAGATGCAAATTGGGCAAGTTCTAAGGCTAATAGAAGATCAACTACCGGATATTGTGTCTTTGTTGGAGGTAATTTAGTGACAAGGAGAAGTAAGAAACAGAGCATAGTCTCGCGATCTAGTGCTGAATCAAAATACAGAGCTATAGCACAATCAGTATGTGAAATAGTATGGATACTTCAATTATTAGATGAGGTTGGCCTTCAGACCTCTTTGCCTGTGTGGTTATGGTGTGATAATCAAGCTGCTATCCATATTGCTTCTAATCCTGTGTTCCATGAACGGACCAAGCATATTGAAATTGATTGTCAGTTTGTTCGGGAAAAGCTTCAACAAGGGATTATCTCTGTAACACCCCTCACCCGTCTACAGTGTAGTCTATCAAGGCATGTCACACTCGGCGCCAGAGCACCCTGTCTTATCTTGTTTTATCCCTTTAATAATTTTGAACTCATTATATTTCACGATCAATTATTTTTCTAAGGAGAAACGGATAGAGTTTTTCTCTATTTTATTACCGTTTGGCGTGTCTCGATATTTACCTGTTTAAAAATCTCAACAATATTTCAATTCATATTCACCATAATCATTTCATCATTTCAAATATCATTATGAAATTCAATTCCATACTCATTTTTACAAATCCATTCATGCATAATTTATATATGAAAATTTTCAAACTTCATTAAGATACATGATTTACACACTAATTACATAAATTCATAGTTTACATGATATAAAAACTAATTATAATTCCATAATTTACATTTCAACATAATAACTAATTATAATGCACAAAATACATAATATGACTTTTGTGAGCCCTATCTACATGCATTGCTGAGGAGATAACAACCTTGAACACTTCTGACACTTCTGAAGATCTGGACTCTAAAATCTCAGTCTAATATCCACTAAGTTTTATCTCCAGTACCTGCTCAAAGGAAACAATCCATCGCGCTAAGCATTACTGCTTAGTGGTGCAATAATATAGCAAGAAAATAATATATACAAATAAAGAAAGAAATAAAGCATCATTTGTATACCCAGGAATTTAATTTAATTTAATATGATATTTTTAATATTAACTATCTTTTGTTCCAATTTATTCCTCTTTGAAAGCACTTAGTTCCTAAATTCACAGTAATAATATACAATATACTGATATATTGATATTTTTATTGAATATTTGATGGAAAGTCTGTTAAACATTGCAATATATTTTGATATCTTCATTATGATTTATTTCCTTTTTTTCTGGTTTTGGGCAGTTAAAGGAAAATTGCTGATTTGTTGGAATATTTTGCTCATTTGGAGAAATTCAAAGCATTGCAAAAATGGGGGGTACTTTTCTATTTTGAAAGTCAATGATATCCATCTATTTTTCAAAGCTCTTGGTAGTTATTGGAAGACAAGAATCAGGGAGATATCTTAGGATTTTATTTGGTTATTATTGGATTGTAATTATCTTTCTATTTTTGAATTTTCTCTCTTTTACTATAAAGAGAGAAGGGTTGTTAGTTTAGGAGGTAGAGATTTATTTATTTTATTTATTTTTTTATTTTTTTTTTGACAGCTTATTATTCTCTTTAGCTTGAACAGTCATGAATGGCTAAAACATTTTATTCTAGCTTTAGGTTTAATCGAAGTGCTTAGTTTTACAAAAGTGTTGTGAGATCTTGTTATACTTCTTCTCGCTTATTTTAATTCTTCAATATTTGTTTGTTTTCTGCACTTATTGGTTTGTGGTGGATATTTATTTTTTTGTTTAATTAAATGATTTGGCCAATTGTTTAGTTAATTAGAATGGTAAAATGCTAGTTAATTAGACCAAATCCGTAATTGTTTGATCAAGTTAACATTAGTAGCAATTGATATGACTTGATTAGAACCAGATTTTCAGGTCATATTAAGGAGGTAAATAATCTAATTTAAATGAACTATGCTTGTAGTTTGTTGGTTAGAATCGGGTCTTTCTCATTTTAAATTCTATCAATAAATTGAATCTTAGTCGCGTGTCAAGGTTATTTGTTGGTAAGGGATTATTCATAGCGCGTTGTCTTGTTTAATCTAGTACTATGGAAAGATAAGGTTGTCAGAAGCATTTTTCAATAACTATAACCGATTTATTGACTGAATTAATGAGTTTAAATTTATATCTATGATCAACACTAAAGAACTAGCATAGAGATGACCTTTGGCTGGAATTGTTTCTCTTATTAACTTGCTTAACCTATAATCTTGCAATTTTATTTTTTTTAAAATTCTGCTTTTTGAAATTAAAAAAAAAACCCCTCAGTTTATTAATTTTTCTGGTTTTTAAAAGAATATTAGTAATCTCTAGTCTCTGTGGATTCGACCTTGCTCACCATTCTCTGCAGTTAATTTGTAGCTTGGTAGTAAGATTTATTTTTGGTGGCTTCGACTCCTACCATATACAAAATTAATAAAAATACTAAGTTTATATTCATATAGTTATATAAGGTACATTTGTAGTATTTATTTAAGTTATGCCTATTTTTGCTAATCTTTCTTCACTTTACTTAACAACTTTTATGTGGTTTGGATCATTTCATAATAACTAATATTCTTAATTCTAACTAATTCTTTTTAAGTCTTTTTAACTCATTTATTTAATTTCTAATATTTTTAATTTTTAATATTCTTAATTTATTTCACAACCTAAGCAACCTATGACAGGCTGACTAAACTGGATAAGCAGGTCCCTGGGCACTGGATACCGTGGTGTCTCAGGCCGTCATATCATGAGACGTGAAATACGGAACGTCAACCACATATACAATCAATATAGCTAAAAAGCCATGGTAACAGATAATCGGACATATAAGCCATGAAGGCGAGTATAAAGCCATAAAAAAAGGCATAAAGCTATAAATACAGGCATAAAGTTTTACGCAGTACTGCTCAAACAATACCCTATTGGCATGCCAATCTATCCAATCTGACACACGTGTCTAAGCAGTACATGGGCATATTAGTACCATTTAATGTTCTTATATTTTATTATTTCATTATATTTTTTTATATATTTTATAGCATTTTAAATTTTAATTATAATGGAAGTATAACTTCCAACTCACATTATTACGTAATTTATACATTCATTATATTATCTATATTAATCACAATTCACATCAATTGTTTCACGTACCAACGTATTCAAAACATTCTTCCTTTCTCTAATAAAAATAACTAATGTCTCATTCATACCTTTATATGATTCATTTATTCATTATAAAATTTATATGAATTATCATTTGCCATTCAAGAAGTATTTTTGCTTACTAAGTATTTATTATTTATCTTATTTCCACTTATGTACCATTTATTGGGTAGGATATTATTATTATTATTCTAACTACAATGAAACATAAATCTTCATGATGACTTCTTCTCATTTATACATTTGACAATCTACTTATATTAATTACAATTTCATATTATAAATTGAATTACTAATATATTATGGATTCTATTAGTGATGGGCATATAAGCCCTAACTACCTATTCACACAATTTAGGTGAATTACCATTTATATTTCAAGTAATTCATAAACATTTCATGAATTTCAAATTTTTTGCCTTAATTTCCCTCTAACAATTTGGCCAAGATGCATAGTCCATTGGCCATACTTCCTTCATGGAAGTTATTGCTTATGTATCAATTTAAATCTTCCCTTTTAAATCATTCATCTTAAAATAGTATAATTTTAACCATAATTAATTAATTAATGACCTTAGACAGTCTATGAATTTTAGAAATTTCTATCTCCTTTGTCATATAATTCCAAGCACTTAGTCTTAGAATTGGTTATAGGTCCCTAAAATAAGGATCTAGACCTTTATCTTAATTTTTTATATCCTTAGGATTACTATTGTAATGACCCGGCCCACTAGTGATATTGTCCGCTCTGGACCGAAGCCCTCACGGTTTTAAAACGCGTCAATAGGGGTTAGGAACCTCCATCTTATGAACCCAGCATCTCTCCCGTGTTTTGTCGATATGGGATTTGCCTAGGGTGTTACAATCCACCCCCCTTATGGGACTCAGCGTCCTCACTGAGGTGTGCCCCACCATCGTTCAATGTTGCACGTGGAGCGGCTCTGATACCACAAATGTAATGGCCCGGCCCACTAGTGATATTGTTCGCTCTGGACCGAAGCCCTCACGGTTTTAAAACGCGTCAATAGGAGTTACAAACCACCAACTTATGAACCCAGCATCTCTCCCGTATTTTGTCGATATGGGATTTGCCTAGGGTGTTACAACTATTCACTTTACTATTCATGTAAAATTTAACTATTTAATAAATAATAAGTATGTAAGTTCTAAGCACACTATCATACCACATTTTGGGTTCTAAATTTGTTGGCATTAGTTGCCAATTACAATTCAAAACTTCTTAGAAGTATTTTCAAATTTTTAGATTTTATCTCGTAAGTTTACTGTTCCATTGGACTAATCTACAACGATAATTTAGCTAAACTTTCTTCATCAAAGTTATTCCTTAATGTGTCTTCTTTAATTTCCTTTTTGAATCACTCCATTTAGAGTTTTTTAGCTCAAGTTATGGCCAAATTAACATAACTAGTCGGATTGGTCTATTCCCAAAATTTCTGGATAAATTTGATTCTAGCAGTTTTAGTGTACTAATTTTGCTGGCAATTTGAATTGGTTATGGTCAGAATTTGGGTTTCTGATCTTCATGAAAGTTGTTTTACTATGTCTAAGTTTTCTATGGGTTCAAGAATCAGGTCATTTAGACCTCTCTACACAAAGTTATGGCCATTTGAACAAACACTGTTTATTTGATCATTTTCCATATCCAGATTTTGGTTACTCAAATTTAGGCAATTTTTAGGTCACTCTAAGTTGATTTTCTGGGTAGGGTCTCTTCATCAAAAGTGTGGAATTATGTCCCTAGTTTCACCTCCAATTAGCCTTACACCAATTGAAGCTACACGCTTCAAGTTATAGCTGCCCAAACCCACTGAACTCAAAGTCCAGAATTTCTAGAAATTGAGCAGCACATCCAATCCACCATTCAATGCCACATTTCATTTCAAATTAAGGTTAATTCACCACAAATGATCACTAATTGACCATTAGGACTCCAATTAAACATCCAAGCACCAAATCCCCAATTTATTCACAAACCCTAAACCTCACAATCCATCATTGCATCCCACACACACAAATCAACATTTAACTCAAACATACTCATCAAAAACCATTTCTAAGCAATTTAATTCAAACAAAACTACTAAACACCAACCATTATCATAGCTGCTAAAATTCACCTCACTCATATACTCTTTATTTTCTTAAATTTTATGTCAAAATAAGTCAATTTAACATGCTATTAAGGATTAAAGAAGGAAAATAAATAAGATTTGCCCTAACCTAAATTGATGAAATTCCCAAGCTTGCTAACTTTACTTTCTCCACTCCCTTTTGCTCCTAATCTCTTAGGCAAGGTCTAAAATTAAGTTTTTATTTTGGGGGCTAAGGTTTTTATAATGGAAATTGAAGGGAATTCAAGCTTGAATTAAAGAAGAAAATGGAGGAAGAGGGAAACTCATGGCTTGGCCAAGAAGTTCAAATGAAGAAGATGACCACTTTTCTTCTTTTATTTGATTTGTTTTTATCTCTTTAAATGTGTGTGTCTTATGGTAATTGGTTAGTAAGCTTTTATTGCATCATTGTGACATCTGCATGATGTCATAATTATGATTTAATTTCATTTTCTTTTCTTTTCTTCTTTCTTTTACTTATTTTTAATTAAATTTTTAGCAATATTTATTTATATTTTATGTCATAAATCTCACTTACTTGAATGTACAAGTTGGTCAAAAATCATATCAGAATGTGAAATGACCAAAATGCACTTCGTTCTGCTCATTGAGCTACAATTGTCTGTACCGATTGATTTAATTTTTCTTGTGTTTTCTTAACAATCTATTATCATCGAAACCTTAATAATCCTTCCATGGAGTCCAATAAATTATTTCACAGGGTTTTTCCATGAGTCTAAGGTCGACAACTATTTTACAGTCGCTTCCCTTTAGGTCACCTATCGCTGTAGCTCCAGCTCGTTTAACTTTTTTGCATTTCATTTCCTTAATTTTTCTTGTCATTATTTGGGTTATTTATGATTTCTCACTCTAATTTAAATATAGTTCTAGACATTCTGGCTGTCCGGACAGACATTGTTCACCTGAACAGTAGAACGTACGGACTAACTAAAGTGAGAATATCACAATCTCAACACAACACATCAAAATTGGAGACCAACTAGGAGATTTGTTTACAAAAGCTCTAAATAGAGCTCGGGTTGACTACATCTGTAACAAGTTGGGTATGATTAACATCTATGCTCCAACTTGAAGGGGAGCGTTACAGAAGTCTTCTTAATGATGAAGTCTGCTCCAATTAGGAGATTGACTCCTATAGGATAGGATTCCTAATTCATGTAGAATTAGAGTTCTAATCCATATAGAATAGGAGAAGATTGTATACATACATATATATATATATATATATATATATATATATATATATATATATATCTGTATTAACACCTTTGTAAATATGAAAAATACCTCAATTACAACCATATATGGTACCCACAACAATTTCTAATTTGTATGATTGAGGGAGGATCATCTATCGAAACACAGCCTTTCCCTGCTCTTTTCGCAGAGGTACAACTGATATATTACAAAAGAATGCTACAAGTACTGCTGATAAGTTAAATATGAAAAAATGGAAAAGCAAATTAAACAAACACAACTGCCAGAAAGTACCATGTCATTAAAAAACGTTTAGATATATTTAAGATCAATGAAACCAAGATTTCCTAGTGTGATCATATTTAATATTAGTTACATTTTCGAATCCCCAAGGTTAATTATAGTTTAATAGAACAGAATCCATCTACGTTGATTGAGACAACGATATCTGGGTTTCTGCATCACCAATGATGCCCAAGAGTCGTAGGATCAATGTCATTACACTAACCCAGTTACAGATGTTCCACAGCATTGGCAACGTCGAATGAAACAGTAAGAATAGTTGCTAGGTTGCCACTGTCGTTCCCTCCATCAGTATCTTTTCGCTTGCCCTTGTTGTGTTTCAGAATCTGACAGAGGATGCACTCGCTGTTCTTTTGATTTCCAACCAGAGATGCACCCGCCAAGGAATACTCGCGCATGATCCAAGTTTCATCATTGCTAGTTAAAGTCGAAACATCCTTCTTTGCTTTGGTTGGCTTGAAAGTAAATCGTTTCTTTAAACCAATTAGTTTCTTAGTTCGGCTACTGTAAATCTTCTTTCCTGCATCGTTGCCATGCCACTCTCCAAAAGCAGTAGACCTAGCATGCCGATTTGTGCTAGAATCCTTCAACTTTGTAAAGATAAACAAACTCTTTTTGTCGTTTTCGCGGTAATAGTAATAGATTTCCCATGAAGCCTCGGCCTTGCGTCCGTAGAGATCACACTCTTTGATCACATTCCACGGCAGTGGTTCAACCCTAATCTTCTTGGAAAGATAATGGGTGATAAGTTCTCCGTCGATGGGTCTAAAATGAAACCCTACTAGCAATATCGTCAAAACCTATTACTGGTGAACTAGGTTTTATCACTTGTGTTTTCTTCCCTCTCAAGATCTTCTTCTTCTCTTCTCTCTCTGGATTCTCTTTCCTCTCTAATGTTCTTCTCTGGAACATAACCTTAGCGAACAAGAAATTGTGTCGGAGCTTTGACCGCCTTACTCTTTCCCTCAGTTTCTCTGTGCTACATTGTTCACCGACTTTTACGATGCCTATATATATATATGTTACAGTTAATTTTGAGATATATCCAAGGAAGAATCCGGGCCCAAGACCAAAATATGTAAATATTTTATAGTATTAAAAAATAAAAATGTTGAGTCTACCAAATTATTAAGTAATGTTTACATTTAAATATTTTGGTACCTTTATTTTTAATTTAATAATTATATAAAATTTATACCAATGAATTTTTCATTCTAAAGCTTTTGCAGCTGACATAAAAATGCACAATATATATATATATATATATATATTTTAACTTGCATATTCTTTACCTTCTTGTGAGTGTGGGCATGAACGTAGAACAGAGGGCTTCAGTTCACTCATGGGACTGAATGGAAGAGAGATTTGAATTGTTTCCCTCAACACAACTAGGGTTCAAAACCTCACTTATTTAAGGCAAACTCATTTTTCAGTTTCCAAATATTCCCAATATAAAAATGCTAAGAGTCTCAAAATTTTAGAATTTATTAGTCTGAGCATTACCACTCTAAGCTCTTTCCACCACATACAGAACCACAAGGATTAGGATAATAACTGACAAATTAGCATGGGGGCAAACAAATTAGCATTTTACAGTAAGCATATAGGATAGGATAGCTATTACAATTTCTTCAATGTAAATTAACCTGGCATGCAAAGTAATTAGATGCAGCTTCCCATAAGAAATTTTTAATTTTAGGAGGAATCTCTAAGTGCCAAAAAAAACATCAGAATTGATAAATTAGAGCCTTGCTTTTCATTGCTTCAACCTCATCTGGCAACCTGCATAGCTAGTGGTGGTAGGACTTCACTTAGATAAAAAAAAAAAAAAAAAAAAACCTCCCTTTTGTCATAATTGATCATTTTGAGTTGCTGCTTCTATAAGAATTCTCAAAATTGCTGAAATCCAGTCATTTCCAGTTTTCCACTAACCTGTGGAGGCAGATTAAAAGATGGAGAATGTGAAATCTTCAGGTGCATATCGGAGTTTGGGACTTTTTTTGGGTCTACTTAATCGGCAAGTTCACTGAAAACTGGTTTTTCATATGGAAGGAAAAGTTTCTCACCTAAGGCTCTGTTTGGATAGGATGAGGGAAGGGTAATTAATGAGAGGGCAAGCAGGGTTACAATAAAAAAAAATTTCATGTTTGTAAAGATGTGAATTAATGAAAATGTAAAGAAAAGTAATATATATTTTTTATGTTTGGAAAGAGATATAAAAAAAAAAGGATAAATAATTATTAAAAGTATGAAAATACCCTTTGCTATTAGATAAAAATTTACTCTTAATTTTTTTTAATATGTAAATTAAGACCTTTTATTTTTTGCTTGATGACCTATATATTACATTTTGGATTGTCTCTTTATGCCAGACCATGGCATGTACCATTTTAACATTCAATTTAGATATTTACAGGTATAAGTCAAAAGGAGTGAATGTTGACATGCCAGTTGGATTTGATGTTCTTGTTACATATAAAATGAAACATGAAATATTTTTTTAGTTTGTAATTAGATAATTTATTAAATGGTAAATCCGTCATGATAAATCTTAAATTTGCAAATAGTAATGGTTCACCATGAATCATAAAATAAATAAATTAAAATAATAATGGACAAATCTAGCAAAGATCGAATAAAAAAACGGATTATTTTGAAAAAAAATTGATAATTGAAACATAATAATTATAACAAACTATTGAAAGAACAAATGATTCAATAACTAAAATTAAATAGAAAAATAAAACTAATCTTATTTTTACAAGAATTCAAAATTCACGAGGGAGAGTGGAGAGATTAAGTACGACCACTTGAGAGAGAAGACATTTATTTGTATTGCTAAACTAGATTTATTTTTAATGGATGTAATTAAATTTTTAATAAAAAATTAAAGACAATAGAAAAATAAAAATAAAAAATAAAGTAATTTTTAACACTCACCTCCTCTGTTTAGGGTGTAAAAAAAATTGAAATTTGATAAGTAAGGAAGAGTAAACTTTACCCTTATTTACCCTTACCTTTTATCAACTCACCTCTTCCCAAATAATGGTATAACAGTCACTTACCCATCCTTGCCTTTATTTACCCTTTCCTCGTCCCATCCAAACAAAGTGGGAGAGGAAAATTGTCCATGTCGCTCACTCACGATTGATATAAAACTTCCTCTATCGGCAACAAACGACAGGGAAAATTTTTCATCGTCACAGGATAGGAAAAATAAAATTTCCCTGGTTTTAAACGACTCTTTTAAATTAAGTTAAAAAGGTCAATGAACAAAAAGAGTCACAATGATGAAAGAGATCTAAATCAAATGACTTAAAACCAAGTGATAAAAGTTAAGCGTCCCAATGCCAAATGGGCATCAATTTTCCGATAAAACAACCGTCCAGAGGCTGTTTACCACTAACTTCTGCTAAACAAAGGAGATGGGAACCCATGTGTCCATAGACGGCCAGAAAAAGGTAATGGTCACAAGCAAATCCTTTTCCTGCAATTTTTTTTTTTTTTACACAATTAATAATTGATTGATATACATCGATAATTATAGGACAGTTTTTGCTGGTAATAGAGGAAAACAGGGTAAGAGCAAAAAGCAATGTAGAGTCTACTAAGCCACAGCACATTCATATTGTAAAGACTTCAATTTTCTTGATAATTTAAAGCTTCAGAATCGTTTTCCCCTGCATTTCGCAGTTAAAAAGTGTACACTATACATGCAGATATCCAGAAAGTGCACCTTGAACCATGTCTCTGGCTATTTGTATTTTAGGGCTCAAAAGAAAGCGCACTTGCATATAGTTGATACTAGATAGCTAAACAGGCATTACCAGTTTAGGAAAAAAAAGGATCACAATTTACATGCAAGGCACTTTCATGGTTAAGTCATTTTTTAAGAACAGAAACCTTGAAGATGAAAGGCTTATAGGGTCAAACTTATAAACTTCACATGCTCTGAAGCCCGCTCAAGTTGCAGCAACACTGATTCTAAAATCCTTTCGCCGCTGTATTTCACAATAGTCATTGATTCCAACATTGGCGAATGAGCAAGCAAAAGTTTTATGAATTCCAATTCAGTTCTTGTCCCAACAATGCCTCTAATGTTTACTACTTTGAGTTGGTTGAGATAGAAATCATAGAGGCACTGTGATATGACAAAATCCATAACAGGTTTATGCACCTCATCCAAAGTTTCCACCTACAAAGGATAACAAGATACAAGTCACCTTTGCAGTATGCAGATTCCCATACAAACACAAACTTGCATTAACTTGTTTTTTACGACTGTTGACCCAAAAATTCACCATATAAAAAATGCTAACAGCTGTTTTTTCAAATAACTCACCGTTATAAGAAGATCTTTTAAATTTGGAGAGCTTCTAAGTATAGAAATTAAAGACATGACATCCCTTAGACTAGTAAACCTTACTTCTCTTATTTCAAGAGCTGAGAGGCAGTTGAGCATGGTAGGGAGTCTTTGTGGGACATCCTCATTAGCTAGAAACTAGGAAAAACCATGAAAAATATTACATTAGATAATTTTATTTATTCTAAGCATTTGACCAAAATATATAAGTAAAATGAAACAAAGTTTCAAGTATAAAAATGATACCTCAAGAAATTGACCATACAAACAGAGCCTGTTTATACCACCAAAACTACCCAAAACTCTGATTAAATTGCAAACTTTCCCTTGCTCAGGACGCCAAGGTATCGTCCATCCATACATAGGAATCATGCGAATATCAACACTAACTAGAAGTGGATTATATCCAAAACAGATGTCTTCAAATTTAGAATCTAGTTTCAAGTATTTTAGGTTTGGATTATGGATCCTCACAAAAGCTAAATGATCGATATTCAACAGAGTTAATCTCTCAAGAGCAGGGCAGTTGCAGATTAAACTTTCAAGTGTATCACTTACTATAAAGACTTGACTAAGCTTGAGGCTTTTAAGGCAATCAAATCCTTTGAAAAAAGCAGGAAGCTTGAATATACAGCCAAAGAGCTCCAAGCAGCTGAGCTTTGGACAACAGAAAACACAAGAAGGCAGCTTAAAACGTTTTATAAAACTGAAATCCTGGATAATTAACTCCTTAATACCTTTCTTTGTTAAAAAAGCTATCCATTGATCAAAATCAGACTGGTTTGGACAGCAATAAGCAGCAAGCTTGAACTTCTCTATTGGACCACTGTGACTGGATTGAACCTTATTAATGATTTTCATAATCTCCATCCATCTGGCTGCCTTGTCTACCATAGAACTATGGATGCATTTATCATCAAAAACAAACTGAGAAAGGCCAGTCCACTTATATCTCCATTTACTTGACAAGACACTAGTCCTTGCAGCCTCTCTTAGCGGCAGGTGCACAAGGATGATATCTAAGACATCCCATGGTAGATTACTGATCCTATCTATCTTTGTTTGGTTTTCCATCTCAATAGACTTTTGATGTTTCCTTGTATTGTTCATAGGTTCTTTGGCTGGATTAAAAACTCTGTTTTCAACACAATGCAGCAGATTCTTCAGAGAGAGAACATACCAACCTGCAAAACATGGGATTCATTATGATAACCTTTACCTGTGGATCAAGATTACTAAGTCAACTATTAGAAGAAAGAAAGCAATATTTATGAACTAGAAGAAGAAGCTTGAACATAAGAATGACAACAACTGCAAGCTAGTATTGATGCAATATTGGAAGTTTAGGAATTATAGTCATTGTGGAATTAGGAAAATTAGATTTTTATTATTTATGAATTCTATTAGATTTAGAATTTATCATTGAAGAATACTTTTAGGCTTAGTATTTTATTTAGGAAGTCTATTTTAATTTAGTATTCCTAATTAGAATTGTTTCAGTGTTTCTAATCCTAATGTGATTAGGATTTCAAAACTCTATAAATAGGACCTAGGGTTTTTACATGATTAGATTTTGATTATTGTGATATTATTGACAATTAAATAAGGATTTTGAGAATTTGTTTCTCTTCGTTCTTCCTGTTCTAAATCAAGTATTTTTTGTAATGGTAAATAAAAATGTTGGGGGAAAGCTACTCTCAAAGCCAAAAAGGAAAATGGGTTGAATAAGGAAGAGAGGAGATGGAAGAAAGGCCTTCATCACAATAGCATGCAAGCATTTCCATTCCAAGTGTGCATGAGTATCAGTGACAGAGAGAGCAAAAGTGAAAAACAGCAGACTAGCCAAGAGAGGCTGAAATTTACTCGATCACAAATGCTGATCTTCTGTTTGAGAGGAAGTCAAGTCTAGTATGAGGTCATGTTTTGTCCCCATTATTTGTTTGGCTGAAAATAATTCTCTCACCCAAGAGCATTTGCAAGTGATAACTCTAGGAAATGCTCATTCTGTACAGGTAAGCTGGTATCCATTTACCCCTTTGAAAATTACAAGCAACTCATCTGTAAGTTCTGTGACGTGATAAATATATCAATAACATTAGTATCATCAGGTCAATCTCGATAGAGTCCTAGTTCCAAAGTTAACATGATTAAAATTAGGAGTGTGTGATTCTGATTTCGGTTCCGGTTCGGCTCTTGTTAAGAATCGGAACCGAACTTTGATTTCTCTATTTTCTTGGAACTAGAACCGAAACCGAATTTCAGTTCAGTTCTGGTTTGGTTCTAACTACTTTTGGTTCCGGTTCGGTTCCAGTTTCGGTTTTGATTTTAGTTTCGGCTCTCAATTCCTATACTCAAAATTGCAACATTATTATATTCCTTTTAAAAATAAAAATAATTATATATTTTTAACATCAAAATATCAATAAAAACAAAAATACTAATATTAAAATAATAATATTAATATCAAAATAAAATATCAATAAAGTAACATAAAATTAAACTAGCAATTCTTACATAAAAATGCACAATAATAAAAGTATTAAAAATAAATTTAATTTAATATAATAGACATTATTTATAAAAAATTTTATAGATTATAATTAAAATTTTTTAATATAAAAAATAAGAAAGCTAATGTAATTTTAAGTCACTTCATTACATGTCTCTTAATACTACATTCTACTATCTTATACATATTTTTCAATTACATAAATTTTAACTAAAAAGTATACTACATGACTAAAAGGTAAATTTGTCATAAAATTAATGACTATAAAGTGATTTAATATATTTATGATTAAAAGTAATAAAAGTTAATATTAGATTACTTATATACACTTATAATTAAGGACAAATTAGGTTACACACACACACACAATCTTAATTGCATATAAAAATATATAATTTTGCTGATGTTGTATAACATACCTTAAAAAATCATAAAAAAAAACATATATATAATTTTGGTTCGATTTGGTTCTTAATGAATAACCAGAACTGAACCAAATCAATAAAATAAATTCGGCACAGTTTGGTTCCTATAATAACGGTTCTTTTTCAGTTCCAGTTCAGTACATTTGTTCAGTTCGGGAACCCTAGGAACTACGCACAACCCTAATTAAAATACGCTTCTACACAACACTACGTACCAAGTGTATCAATTTCCCATTCCTCCAATTAAACTCAAAGAGACAATCAACAAAAACGTCATAAGAAACACCAACACCCTCCACCACATTTTTTCCTTATACAGAATTTAGCATAAATCCACTTAAAGCATTAGAATTTTCAACTCATCAATAAACATCTATCAAATTAAATGCTTTCTTGTTCTTGGACAAGAAAAATAATAGGTATACTTGCAAATTCACATCAATTAAGCATATTCAAGCCCAAAAATCTCATCTATCCATCACTTGCCATTTAAACTTGATCATAGAAGCCATACTTGATAACAAAAATTAAAGATATTCCACATAAGGATCAAATAGGAAAATAAACAACTTCTTGTTTTAGGGTAAAAAAAAGGGAAGCAAAAATACAAAGATTTTTCATAGTCATTTGGGACAAAGAGGCAAAACAATATCGCCTATATATTCTTAACTAATAATAATATACGGTTTGGTTCTTACAATAACGATTCTTTTTCAATTTCGGTTCAGTACAGTACGGTTCTTTTTCGGTTTCAATTCGGTACGATTCTTTGGTTCGGCCCGAGGCTCTCAGGAACCATGCACAACCCTAATTAAAATACACTTCTACACAACACTACTTACCAAGTGTATTAATTTCCCATTCCTCCAATTGAACCAAGTGTATCAATTTCCCATTCCTCCAATTGAACTCAAAGAGACAATCAACAGAAATGTTATAAGAAACACCAACGCCCTCCACCACATTTTTTCCTAATACAGAATTTAGCATAAATCCACTTAAAGCATTAGAATTTTCAACTCATCAACAAACATCTATCAAATTAAATGCCTTCTTGTTCTTGGACGAGAAAAATAATAGGTACACTAGCAAATTCACATCAGTAAAGCATATTCAAGCCCAAAAATCTCATCTATCCATCACTTGCCATTTAAACTTGATTATAGAAGTCATACATGATAACAAAAATTAAAGATATTCCATAAAACGCAACTCTAAGAAATCCTTGTAAGGATCAAACAAGAAAATAGACAACTTCTTGTTTTAGGGTTAAAAAAAATAAAAAGGAAGCAAAAATGTAAAGATTTTTCATGGTCATTTGGAACAGGCAAACCCATATCGCCTACACATTCTTAACTAATAATAATGATACGGGAGGGAAGGGAAGAGGAAAAGAGTATTTTGGACAGAACTCGAAATGAAAACCCCCAATTTCTTTTCCTATTTTTTCTCCACATGCAAACGGATCATTTCTTAATAATTCTTAAATCTTATCCAAAAATATAATCATAACATACTCTCTTCTAGAAATTAACTCAATGACAAAGAATTATAGCTTCCATTTCCATTAAAATTCAACAAAACAGTGATCCAAGTTCATCAAATTAGATCTAAGCTGATTAACGTATAAATACATTGAAGAAGAAAGAGCATGGAGAAGGGAAGATGGAGAATTTACCCTGGATAGAAGCTGGCGATCGGAACGGCGATCATCAGCGGCTAGAGCTGGAGGAGCCGAGGAGTGTGTCTCTGACTGTTTGTGCTCGAGTGCGTGGACCCAATCTGTAAAAAGGCTGGGGTTCTGGATTTTGTTCATTCAATGCTTATAAAATAATACATAAAATTGTAATCTATACACAAGCAGAAGGTATTCAGCACATGATGCTCTTTTTTATATAATTTTTACATGTTTAATATGTATGATTTTTTTATTATATATAAATTGTAAGTTAATATGTATGTTTTAGCATTCATTTCGTCTTTTATAACATTATAAATATTAGACGAAAAGGGGGAAGACTGGTCCTCGTCAGTGGCGGTTGGTATACCGCCTGTGGGCCCTCTAACGGAGGCATTAGTGAATTTCTTGTTCGATGACTTCGAAGGAGAGTTTATGCGCTCTTTTCTTGACGTTTCCTATGCAAGGTTTCTCTACGAAACCTTTCTCTCTTTTCCACTGTCTGCCCCTTTGGAAGTCGACGAGATTGAGGGTTTCTTTATAAGCTAGATTTTTTGGGCGAACTCCTTGTTATTGAACCGGGCGACACCCCGATTCCATGTTTTGTAGGATTCGTCTGGGTGAATCATCAAGGGTTGATCAACTTCATGAAAAAAGGTTAGTTAAAGCGTGCATCTGATTTCGTGTTTTGGGGGTTATTTTGTGGTCCGGGTGCCGCATTGTGTCGGCTGAAGACCGAAGGTCGACTTAACACTTTGTGTTTCATGTCCATGCCCCATCGAGCCATGTTATTTGCCCCATCGGGCCTTTACTGTAGAGGGGAAATTGAGTGTATCTGTTATTAGGACACCAAGGTCACTCCGTTCCGTGTACTTCATGCCAGTCTTCGCCTCCGACCCGACCAGGAGTCCAGCCAAGCCTTTACCCGCCTGAATTGAATTAATATCTTTTTTTTATAATTTTTACATGTTTAATATGTATGATTTTTTTTATTATATATAAATTGTAGGTTATTTAATAATTATTTTATTAATAATATAATACATAATTATTATTATAATATAACCTATAATATATTAATATATATTAATTATATATATTATATATAATATATTTTAATTATTTATATGATGAAACATCTATTAAAAGAGATAAAGGTAAGAAATATATATATATATAAAATAAATGATTATTTTTAATAAATTATTATGTGACATTCTTTTTTATAGTATTGTGACGTATTATTTTTTATTATATTCTCACATTACTATTTTATTAAAATTTCTTTATTTTTATTATTTATATATTTAATTGCTTTATATTATAATTAAATTATTAATTTTTCAATCATGTATATATAGATAATAAATTGTTTAATAGCTACTTTTTAAATAGTTATTATTATAAGATAAATTATAATACATTAACATACATATATATATATATATATATATATATATATATATATATATATATATATATATATATATATATAAAGCAAACATGTATCGTCAATGGGCTGTTACGTGATATTATTTTTCACGATAATATTACATGCCATTTTCTATTATATTGCCATAAGACTATTTCTATTAAAATTTCTTTATTTTTTATTATTTATATATTTAATTGGTTTACATTATAATTAAATTATTAATTTTTCAATCATGTATATGTAGGTTATAAATTGTTTAATAATTATCCTTTTAAATAGTTATTATTATAAGATAAATTATAATATATTAACATATATTAATTATATATATATTTATTAATATCTATATTATATATAGAGATTTTAATTATTTTTATTATAAAATTTTCATTAAAAAGTTTGAAAAATAAAATGTAATAAAAATAAAATATGCAATAATTAATAAAAATTTAAAATATTTTATTATTTTTATATATTAAAATCAAAATATATATATATATATATGTAAATTAAAATTTTTGATAATCATGTATATTAATTCCCTAATAGTAATATAAGATTAAAATTATAATTTATAAGAAAATATAAATTAAAAAGTATGTAATTAATCTTTTATAAAATCTATAGCTTCTTCCGTTATTGTGACGTCAGCAATAAGCCTACCTTAGCCTTTGTTTGGATACAGGAAAGAGGATGGAAAATAAAATAAGATTGTCACTTTTTCTTATTATTTTTTCTTAAATTGTAAGAGAAAATAAATCAATTAAGAAGAAAAGTATACTTAATTGATAAAATTACCTATATATCCTTATTTGCTCATTTCAATTTTTTAAGTAATTAATAAAATTAAAAATAAAATAATAAATTTTAAAAAATAATAAATTTTAAAAAATAATATTATTTTCTTTTCCCTCTTATCTCTTTCCAAAGAAGTTTCATTCCTCTTTTATCTCTTTCCAAAAAAAGAGAAAATAAACTTTATTTTTATTTTCTTTATTATTCTTCTTTCATTCCTAAATAAATAGAAAGAAAAATAAATAATAGAAAATAAAAATATTTTTCTTTCTTTATTTTCCGTACTCTCCATTTTGCATCCTAGCATAGCGATAATTGGGAGAATCCATTGAAATTATGATGTCAGACTATTTTATATATAACAAATACTTCTTGGTTCACTTTTATTGTCACTTTTTAAACATTAAGATACATTAATTAATTTTTTTAAATTATATATATATATATATATATATATATATATTATAAAAATCACTAGCTATTCAAAATTTATTGACCTGACTAATCTGGATTCGTGCTGAACAGGCCCATAAAAGAGGGCAAAATGCTTTCTCTCAAATTTTAAAGGTGCTTCATACCGAGTGCTTAAATCTAGAACCAGTGATTAAGGAAGAAGAGAACTCTGTCATCTCATTTCACCCCTTATAGGTAAATATAGTAATTATTTATAAATTTTTTACAATTATTTGATCATCCCTCTATAAAATAAAGAGTAATTTAATTAAATTACATAATATTTTAATTATGATTTAGATATTTAATTATTTTTTTAATTATCATAAAAAATTTTAAATAATAAATAAAAACAAAAAGGTGATATATGTTATCATTAATTAATATTAATAATGAAATCATTGGATGTATAAAAATTTCAACATACATTTGAGAAAAGATTTTCTATTTTCCCAATTAAAACCAAATTTAATATTATTTCAACATTGTTGTTTGGGAAGTTGGGCCTTCCAAATGCCTTATTGTTGATATAATGGGCTTCATGCCATAATTTTTAGGCAATCAAGTGAAGGCTGGACCCAAATCCTGTTTTAAAGATAAAAGAAATAATGAATTATTTCAAAATAAAAATAAAAATCATGGTTAAGATTTTCTTTTACGTGTGGTGTGGATTTTATTATTATTATTATTATTTTATTATTATTATTATTATTATAATAAACAAGTAAGTTGACATAATAACGTTGCGATATATTTCATTTTAAAAATTAAATACAAAATTTGTAAATTTTAAAGTAATAACCAATTAAACGTATAAAAAATTAAAAATTATATTATTATCAAACTACATTAAATTTATTTTTATAATTAAATAAAAATTTTAATTGCATTGCATGAGTAGACGCGTTAGAATTTCCCACTTATATTACTGCCAAAAAAAAAAAAAAAAATGCATTGATGCACCAAAGAGAAAAAATAAATAAATAAAAATAACGATAATGGATATATACATCAAAGTGATATGGTCACCACTCACCACATATATATTTTGGCTTAGGTACTGACAAAATAAATTAATTAAATCTTATCCACATTACCTCACTTCATGCTTCTTTCCTTACTTTTAACAATGAAAGGTGATGCCATCCTTTACAAATAATTTTAAATAAAATTTTTATTTATTATAAATTTAAAATATAAATATATAACATTTATATATTTAATAAATAAATTTTATTATATGTCTTAAAAAAAATAAATTCTAAATTTAATTACCTTTCACGTAAATTTCACTCATAAGTTTATAGCTAACATTAATCCTTAATTTGGGTGGGGTTTTAAAAGACCATTAAAGAGCTAAAAGGGATAGAAGGTTGTGGATAGGGTTTAGGGCGAAGGAGAAGGGGACGATAGCATGCTAAGTGTGACAAATGAAATCAGCCAATGGCATATTAAGTACGTAATGTAGATTTTGATTGGAGCCACAAGACATGGATGAGAGGAGCTGTCTCAGCGTCGCCAACTTGTGGTGGAGCTGCATCCTAATCCAATCGGCTGTAATGTGGCGGCATGCTATTGGCTGCATAAATTTCCCTCCGGGCTGTCTGAGTCAGCTGCCCTTTCTCCCGGTGTGGATGTTATTGTACGTTCCACGGCAGCAATGTTTGACAAGAAAAGCGAATGAGTGATTTTAAACTCACTCGGCCAATGAACAAAACATGCAAATTGCAAATATTGCGGTTCAATTGATGAAAGCTTACAACAAAGCTAAGCAATCTTAAGTTTTTTTTTTTTAAATTAAATTCAAGAAATACACATAAATAATATAAGAAAGACTTATGGTACACACTTACACCTCTAAAAATTGAAAAACAATTATGCACACACTTATATGCAATCTTAAGTCGAGTCCTAACACTTGCACAAAGGATTTTAATTTTTTTTTAAAAAAGAGTGAGTTAATTGATTTGAATTCGTTTGTGTAACACCCCAAATTTTTAAATTTATTATTATTTTTTTTATAAATATTAATATTTTATTTTATTTAAATTTTTGAGAAATTATTTAAAATTTTTTAAATTTTAGAAATCGAGTTCGATTTTTCAAAAATATAGAACTTTGATGATTTTTAAAAATTAATTTAAAAACCACGTAGCAAAATTAAAAATATATTTAGATTCTAAGAATTTTTTTGAATTTTCTAAAATTTTTTTCGAAATTTTTAGGCCTCATTTTCGGTCCCAAGGTAAAGTAAAAATTTAAAATTTTGTATCTTGAATCGGACCGGCTAAATTGAACTGGACCGGATCGGACCGGTCAAATCGAACCGATCACGTCCTTTTATTCTTCCTCCGCACGCGTTCCCAACCCCTCTTCCTCTCTCTCCCGTTTTCTCTCTTCTCCTTCCTCCCCACGCTGCGCCGCCGCCACCCCAGCGTCCCCACCTCGCCGGCCCACCGCCCCAATGCCTCCCCACGGCCGGCCGTTGTTCCAAGCAGCCGAAAACGACGCGCGAATCTCCCCCTGCGCGGGTGCACCATTTCGGCTTCCCGATCAAAATCTGGCTGATCCGGCCACTGTTTGGGCTGGTCTTGTGTCTAAACTCATCTACACATCGAGAGCTTTCCATAGACACCAAGAACACTAAAATTCATCTAGCAGTTTGCCCAATTTTTGTGCGGGAAATTTTAGCTCATTTCGATTTTTGGGTTAGATTTCTCGCAAACCGTGAACCCCACGAGAAAACCGAGAGTACCAAAGCGCTCCACTCGTCGAGAGCTTAGCAGCAATATAAATTTCAAAATTTTCCGACACCATTTTTTAGTAGGTCCCACGAAACTTCGTAGTATTTTTTCTAGTACTAAATGAATTTAGAAAATTCCATAAAAATTTTGTATTAACCCCTGTGTTGTGGGCTTCATGCAGGTACCTTCAATTCGCAGAAATTCGACGGTTGCCCAGGTCTGCAAATTTCTGGCCAGACAGACAGGCTACCGAAAAAGTCGTGGAATTGAATCGAGATTTTGGCTACCCCACCGTTGTCAGACGTCCCGAGCGCATATCCGGAGTCAGAATTGGCATAGGTAAACCCGAACCTTACTTTTTCGTAATTTTTTAGTAGTTGAATTGGATTAAAAATTCATAAAATATTTGTGGTAGCTCAGAAAATTATAATTCCTTTTGCATTAGCTTAGTAATGATTCTAATGACCATGGGGAAAAGTTTTAGAATTTTTAGAACTCATTTGGGTAGTTTTTGCAAAAGGGTTAAATTGTGAGGGCTAAACTATAATTTTACATATTGTAATTGATGACTATTTGGATGAGCCCAGGAGGGGCTGTGTGATGTGATTGAGTTGTGGGTGTATAGTTTGTGGATATAGAAATGCGTTTTAAGCCATTTTACAGGTTGGGTAGGTCCTAAGTATAGAGGAGATTCTGCCGGATTTTCGACACAACTTATGACATCTTTGATCTTTTTCTTAGCTTGTATTGAGTCAAATGTACTAAATAATTGTAATAAAAATTGTCAGGTGATTCGGGACAGCCTTTCTCCTCCACCCAGCCGCCACAATGACTTCGGTTGAATCTGTGAGTAAAATATTAATTTTAATTGTAATTTCGATATTATTATATGTTCAAGCATGCCCATGCATCACTTATATGTATATATCTATATAGTTAAACTCTAGGCACATTTTATGTTGCATTCACAACTATTAAAGTACTATGGATATTGTTTGTGATAATTTGAAACAGTGTGCGTGTGTTGGCGTGTGTGTGGTATAGTGTTGGATATGGACAGGACGGGTAGACACGGCTTGAGATCTTCGCTGGGACCTGGTCCTTCGGGGTAGACACGGCTTGAGTTCTTCGCTGGGACCCCGTATTTGTTTTATTAAGCGAAAGTCCGACTTGAGATCTTCGCTGGCAGAGGTTGGATTAAGATGGCTGTAAGAGGGATCAGCTCCCATATATATATTATTTGACACTCTCGGGTGTGTGAGTGCTCCAAATTGCCTTTTTGATGTGATTTGTATGAAATTTATGACGATGTTGCATTTCACTCTACAGGGTGTATTAGCTTTAAATAACTATAGAGAGTATGGTTAAAATTGATATTTTATTCTCTGAGTCGAACGCTCACTCATGTTCATTATTTTTACAGGCTACAAGAGGATTATTTTTGTGATTAACCTACTTTTCTTTTTCGCATGTCGTTTATTAATGTTTGTGTAATTCTGTTAACTCCTAGAATTTTCGCATGTGTTAGAAATATTTATTTGATTGGATCTGTAATATAATTGTCATGTTTGATCTGTAAACTTATTAAAAGCATGTATGGTGGATTTGATGAGGGAGCTGAGCTCCCATTTATTTTTATGACATTTGATTATGTTGAAGGTAAGCTGAGCTCTCCATATGATTATTTATTGTGTTTACAGGTCGAGTGAGTAAAAAACTCCCCGTTAAATGGTCCATTTTATGGCCGGACTCTATCCGGTTGAATTCTTAAAATTGGTTCCAAATGGACCTTAGAGTTGGGTTGAGAAATAGTTAGGCTTACTACGGGCCTCGGGAGCTTTAGGCTGGCCCAGGTCCTAATGCCGGTCCAGCCCATAGGTTAGGTCATGACAGGTTGAATTTATTAATTTTCCAATTATTTAATCACTTCACTATGATTCACTAAGATTTTATTAAAATTAGAATTCATACAATTAATTAATTCGGTTCAATTTTTATTATAATCATACAGATTTTAACTTTTATAATATAGATGACTCAATTATTATATAAAAAATTTTAGTTGATAAATAAAAAGGGACTATCGGTATGATATTTTTCTATTTCCCTTATATTTTTAGTAAGATTTCCATTAAGCAAAGTAATAAGATGAACCAAAACTAAATTGTATTCATGCACCACATGGAAAGTAAAAAAAAAAAAAAAAAAAAAAAAGAGAGAATTGTTTCTTAAGATGTCAAAGTTGAGTGACTGACAATCACATCAACATTTGTGAACGATGGCTTCCAATTTAATTTTAAATTACGATTTAATGCTTAATTTCATTTTTATATATATATTTGAATGTTTAATTTAATTTATTTGTTTAAATTAATATAAAATTTTTATTTAAATTAAATTTAATTAAAAAAATAAGAAATTTAGTTTTTGAAATTTTTAGATTAAATTAAAATTTTAATTAAAAATTAAAAATTAAAATTTTTATTTTTTTTAAATTAAAAATAAAAAAAATTAATTGAGAAATTTAATTTAAAAATTTTAATTTTGAATTAAATTAATTTTCAATTGAAAATTTTAAATTAATTTAAATAAAAAATTATAAATAAATAAAATTCAACCCAAAAAATACAGAGCTAAAATTCAACATTTAGCCAAAAAAATGCATGTCTAAACGAAGAAAGTCTTCAACTGCTGACACCATACCACATGTGCTCAGGTGTTACTTTTCCCAAACAATATGAGCTCAACTATTCTGCTCTTGCCACGTGTCCTCGGAATTTGTTCTAAATGGAAAGTGGACCCCTGGAAGTTCGATAACGACAAGTCTCTTCATTAGAAAGCGAGTACAACTTCCTCCTCTACTCGAGACACTAACTCTTGTTACTCGGCATACGTTAAAAGCCAAAGCTGCCAACTCAGAGACGACTAGGGTCCATCTTAAAACTCAACCAACCACAAGATAATGCAACAACTTTTCTCTGCCACTAGTTTTCGCCACGTGTCAGATGATGGATTCTCTCCTCCGCACTTGCGTTTACATACAGTTCTCCCCCCCCTTCCCCTTCACTACCTCGCACTGCTCTCTGTTTTCACTCTTAGCTCACTCCAAAAAATCAATTACCATTTCATACTGCTATTTCACAAGTACCAAGTCATGTTGAAGAACGAGAGCCCCGGTGACGGTGGTGGCTGCTCTAGTAACAACTGGGCACGCGTGTGTGACACTTGTCGCGCGGCCGCTTGCACTGTGTACTGCCGGGCAGACTCAGCCTACCTCTGCGCTGGATGCGATGCTCGCGTACATGCTGCGAACCGGGTAGCATCCCGGCATGAGCGTGTGTGGGTGTGTGAGGCGTGTGAGCGTGCTCCAGCTGCCTTTCTATGCAAGGCAGACGCAGCGTCTCTCTGCACTGCCTGCGATGCAGATATCCATTCGGCGAACCCATTGGCTCGTCGCCATCAACGTGTCCCAATCCTGCCGATTTCTGGCTGCCTGTACGGCCCCCAAGTAGGGCCAGCTACTGGTGAGACCACTGAAGATATGTTCATGACCCAGGAGGGAGAAGAAGGAGTTGGTGATGAGGATGATGAAGCAGTTTCATGGCTGCTGCTAAATCCCGCGAAGAATAGCAACGGGGAGAACAATAATGGGTTCTTGTTTGGTGGTGGAGAGGTGGATGAGTATTTGGATCTTGTGGAGTATAATTCAAATTCGTGTGGTGATCAGAATCAGTATTCTGATCAAAACAATCTCCAGCACTATAGTGTTCCTCATCAGAAGAGCTGCTATGGAGGTGACAGTGTTGTGCCCGTTCAGTGTGCAGAAGCAGCAGGAAAAGATCAGCTGCATCAACAATACCATAATTTCCACTTGGGGTTGGAGTTTGAGTCCTCATCAAAAGCTGCTTACAGCTACAATGGATCAATTAGTCATAGTGTAAGTTCTAATTTCTTTTCTTAATTTATATATATGCGTCATTAGTTCATGGGGCTGAAACCACATGATTAAGGTCTCTATTGTGAGAGCTCTTTATATATACATGTCTGGATGTATGATTTGAGCTTTGTTAATTAATTAATTTGTGATAATCTCCGTTAAATATATCATGATTAATTGTAGCTAGCTATAGTTAAATACGTGTTATTTGGTTGTGCATGTCGCAATTTCAGGGCTACAAGGATCATATTCTACTTTTTGGTGCTCCATGTTTAAATAAAAATTCCTAAGGGTACTACTCAAAAAATTAAAATAAAAACAAAAAATCCTAAGGGTATATTTTTGTGATATTTTTCTGCACTTTAGAATAGCTCTTTTCCCCTTTCCTTTACCTTTCTGCTCTAAAAGAGTGGAATCTGATGGCACAATTGTTCAAGCACTTTTCTTTCTTTTCCCCTTTTCTTCCAAGTCATTATTTTGCATTTTGATTCTACACTATATATTAAATGGATTTGGATTCCATTTATCTTTTCCCTTTGATTAAGATTATAATAGATGAAGGTTTAGCTTCTAAATAAGGCAACTTCCAAATTATGGATCACCAACTAGATGTTTTCAGGAGACTTGTATGAATTAGTACTGTTCCATTTGGCTGATTATTAGAACATTGATGAAAGAGAAGAGACAGAAACTGTGTTTGCAAAGGTATCTGGAATGCCAGATTCATTTCTCATTACTGTTCGATTTGCATATAGCATGTGATCTCAAGGACAACAATTAGAAATGTTACAGATAATTCCTCAAAACCGAATGAGATTCTAATCTAATCCTACATTTTTTTTTTTCTGTAATTAGGTCTCCATTTCATCAATGGATGTTGGAGTGGTGCCTGATTCAACGATGAGTGACGCATCGATCTCACACCCCCGACCTCCAAAAGGGACTATCGACCTTTTCTCCAGTCCTCCCATGCAGATGCCATCCCAACTTAGTCCAAGGGACAGGGAGGCAAGGGTGCTAAGATACAGAGAGAAAAAGAAGACAAGGAAATTTGAGAAGACAATCAGGTATGCTTCAAGGAAGGCATATGCAGAGACCAGACCCAGGATCAAAGGCCGATTTGCAAAGAGAACAGATGTTGAAGTTGAAGTGGATCAGTTGTTCTCCACAACAATAATGGCAGAAGCTGGATATCGCGTCGTCCCATCATTCTAAGTCCTGCATCAAAAGATATATAGTTTAAGGGGGAAAAAAAAAAATTAAAGAATCACTTGTTTAGATGAGGGTTGTACTAGTTATTACTGAAGCTGTAGTACTACTACTGTATGCTTCTGAATCTAATTGATTTCGATCAGAGAGATATCTGTTTAGTGGTTTTGTTAATTTGTCTAATTCATGATGCTCCTGTCTTGAAAATTCCTGTATACTTATAATTTTGGAATCGAAAATAAGAAATATTTAAGTACCATCAATTTCCTCCTATTAGCTATACAAATCAAATATTGAGTTTGATAGAAAAAGTAAAAGATTGAAATGAAGAGTCCAAATACCAGTATTCTTACATAGAAAAGAGCTTACCAATAGCTTCTAGTTTGCTGTAACTATTGGAGGTTCATGAAGCTTTCGAGCTTTTGGATAAACCAATGCCCTACCACTTAACATTTGCTCTTTTTGCCAGAGATGACAATTTCTGTACCATCATCTGTATATGCGCACTTCTTTTTCTCCACTAAAGTGTTCTGGCTGAAGATTCTAATTACACCAAACATGATAAGTAAAGGAAGTGTCTACAAAAGAAAAAGGGATCGGAGCTGAAGTCGTGACAGTTTTCAATGAAGATCTACATTAATTCTACAGCTCTACACATAACCATATCTCGTATGAAGAATAGTGTTGGAAAATGGGAACTTATATTCCATTTGTTTATGGTGTAATCTTGCAACCATATGTAAGTGAACAAATTAAACAATAACTAATAAAATGAATGAGAGGTAACTGTGAACAAAGATAAGGTAAAATTAAGTGAGGCAGGAGTGATATTATTGAAATAGAGAGTGATGTAGATAGTAATTTGAGCCGTTAGCATACTAAAGCAAAACATATCAGCAATAACATAGCATTGAAACTATGGTCATATCAGCAAGGGCGTTATCCCAAAGAATCGACATATCCACTTGCACCTACAAGCTGACAAATTACCCAAAAATAAAAAATATCCTTCTTTTCATGATATATTCTATTGAAGCGTTCAGACTTCCACCAAAAGCATAATACACCATTTGGAGTCATGTAAAAACAGATGAAACAAAGTAAATCACAGAATTACAACACAGATGGGCCTAAGTGAGAGGTTTTCGTGGAGGAAATAACTTCATAGCTCTGATGCTCCATGCTATTGTATTCTATGAATGCAATTGGAGCTAGCTGTGCTTTCCACATTAAAATTGAGGTACTTATTGAGCTTAGAGACTTTCAAGTATCCATTTCTGCAATGGTATTTGCAAGGCATCAGAGCTTTATGTCCACTCAGTAAGCACTTCAGACTAAGATTCTTACTGTTGTCAATGATACGACAACAACAATTGACATATCTATCAATGAACAAACAACAGTTACATATCAATTAAGGATCCCTCAATACTCGGGATTTTCGGATCAAGTGAAATGGAAGCCTAGTTCATGGAATGTGCCAAAACAGGTGAAGTGTAGAAGCTCTCACCTGTCAAGGAACCATTCAATCTAAAAGCTCAAGTTTGTAGATGAATGCCCTAAGAATAATTCTATATCTCTCTATTATCACCTATCTTTAGAGCATACTGCGCTTTATCCCTTTTCTTGCATATGGAAACCAAAGTTCAACCACATGGAAATGAGGCCCCCAAATTAAATACAAAAAAAAAAAAAAAAACTAACTCAACTGTAGTTCTCAAACTGACCAAGCTTTAGAGGTACTAGTTTGAGTCACATTTCCATTCTACTGCTACCCATCATCTATCTTTTGTCAATTTCTCCACTATTATGTGCATTGTAGACACCATATTTTGGCAGACCTTCTAAGGCAAGGGTCTTTTAAAATCGAAACTTTATTATCCGTTCTCGATCGATGTCCCGGTCACAAGGTAGCTTTTCCGAACTCACCGATTGCTCGTCCCTGGAACGAATTGATCTCACACTCAAGTTAGATTGTTTTCCAATCTCTTGGTCTCTATCAGATGAGTTCAAGTCAATATCGGGTCTCCGGACCATCCAATCTTGCCTACTGATGTTCTTCGATCTCTCTGTGTACAGACATCGCAGAACTTCATTTGACTAATTTAGTGATCGGACTTCTCACTTGAATGCCCTAGATATTCCTCAAAATGAAGTTAAGATTTTTATCCGGTCTAATAATTGTTCCGACCTTAAAAGTTTAAGCCGGTGTCAAATCTTTGCAATTTTAATATTCTAAGGTTCCATCCGGTATTTGGTCATGACTCAGTCCGATCTCATGTTCGCGTATAATATTTTTCCGATATCTTATCTTTTGATTAATAGCCGCTCTCAAGTTTAATGTTCAACTACATTCAATCAATTAAGTACTCAGACAATTTGGTTTGAATGCTTTCCGATCTCATCAAGAAATTGAACAAAAAACTTCAATTCATTTGAAAATAAAAATGTACAAGTCATTCGGCTGGAGGGTCTCCCCCAACCTGCTCTCCGGGTATATTGTCAGTTCTATCATCCTCCCTCTCTCTCAGCTCCTCCTCGCTCCCTCTTCATCTCTAGGAACAAGATCCACCATCCAGGAGAAGTCTTCCTCAGGATAGCGCTTTACAAGCTCGGCCAGAAGATCGCCATGAGCATGCACATAAGCACCAGCTTCCCTCGTCACGGCCTCTTCTTCTTTCACTTTGATCTCCTCGGTAAGGCGAGTGATATCGGCAATTCGGCAAGCCCGAGCTTCTTCGAGTTCACGCTCCAATTCAGTTATCCTGTCCTCATAAGATTTCATCCGACCCTCAATCTCGGCGATTTAGTCCTCGAGTGCATTTAAAGTTGGGTTCTAGCGAAGCAACATCCTCGACCGCTTCGTAATTTCGCCTCAAGAGATGAGCCTTTTCTCTGATTATATGTTGATTCACAAGGCTCTCTACGCTCATGCTCATCGTCTGAGCCAGGAGATCGTCAATGCTATCCGGAGTCGGCCTATTCCGGTCGTCCTGGATGCAGATGGTGGCACCCAAACTTTGGCCAGGCTAGGATTCCCCCGAACCGAGCGATTCTTCTCTAGTGACTGGATGAGGACCTGGGCACCATGAGAGAGGGTCCTCACAGCAGGTTGGGAAGACACTCCCTCCGCACTTGAAGATACCGGCGGAGGTGGCGGTTCATTCTGTCGAGGAGGGGAAGGAGCGATCTCTACCTCTGGGATCGGCTATCCCAAAGGTCTGGACGAAGAGCCCGGCACTTCTACTGAGTCTCTCCCTGGCGTCTGGGATATAGCAGCGATCTTCATTTCTCGCACTTTCCGGGCGACCTCTCTTTTTCGCTTGTCGCTCTCCTTCGCGCCCTCGCCTCCAGCCATACCTGCACAGAAAGCAAGTTAGTAAGATCACCTAAGTCAGGAGGCTAAAGATTTAGATTATACCGATCTCGGGTCCGAGGTCAAAGAGCTGCAGCTCATAATCTTCATTGATGATCATCTGCATTAGCCACCACTTCAGTTCGGCCATAACTGCATCTAGACATGAACACTTATGAGTGGCAGCCTGATCCTTCAATTCCTTTACCATGACGTCCTTGTCTCTATTTAGGGCGATCTTCTTTGGAACTGAAGGGACCAGGTATTGCCCACTACGTGGGATACCCTCGAAACCGTTCAGAATCTTACTCCTCAATATAAAGAACCAGTTCTTCCAATTCTTCAACGAAGAAGGGTGATCGGTAAAAAGCCCACAGTGCGGCTTGGCTTGAAAAAACCAATACTCGTTGTCTTTTCGTCGAGTGAGCCTATGCAACTCAGCAAAAACCTTTGCTGTAGGCTCGAGCTTTTTAGCTCGGCATAAGCCTCTGAAAAGCCACCGAAATCCGCCAAGAGTTCCGGTGCACTTGGGCTATGCATACTTGATGGAACTTCAGAACGGCTCTAAAGAATTCGTCCAAGGAGAATCGAAGCCTGGCCTTTGATTGTTCTTCATATACCATGATCATGTCGTTTTCTTCAAAGAAATGATCAGCTCGGTGATCACCATGACATCTGATGAGCTCGAAGGAGTCAGTCCAAAGGTTGTATTCTTGACTAATGGACTGCAGATCGGTTTCCTGGAGGACCGACGACAACTCATCCACGGGTAAGTTTTCTTTCCCTGAAGAAGATGCTTGTTTTGATTGGGCCGCCCAACCGTAGGCTGAGACAGAGGTCATAGAAGGTTCAGGTCGCCCACTCGGCCTGACCACCTCAACTTCGTCCGATGTCTATGAGATATGAACGGAAGGTGGGCTTATGGCTCTCTGACCCTAGGTACCACTCATTTTCACGAAATTAAAACGAAAAAATAATCGAGAAAAGATCAAAACCCTTATCGGAGTGTAAATCAGTGCCTGAAAACTTTAAAAAGCGAGAGGAAGTGTTGAAATTGCTATGCGAAGGTCTGAAAATGATATAAGGAAACAAATGACTCACCCTTCTCCTATTTATACCCGTCTAAGCATTAAATACTCACGAAGTCCCAAGTGACGCATCGATTAGCGGAACCGAGCTGCCTCCTTGACACGTCGCAAGAAGGTTCCAAAAACATAATAAAAAAATCAGATAAATAAGATCGGTTAACTGAGGTCATCGGATTGAACAAATTTCCAAACCTACGGATCGGCGAATAGCGATTCGTCTAGGGATCAAATCGGTTACATTTATCAGAGATCGGAAAAATAACCAATGCGATAACAAAACAAAAACATTCAAATAAAAATTTCATTTCATTTCCAAAAGATCAGATTATATCATTTGGGCGATCTCAAAAGATCTAATTACTTCAGTTGGGCGATATCAAAAGATCGGATTACATCATTCGGGCGATCTCAAAAAATCAGAAATGAGAGAGATCGAAAAATAAGAAGGGACCTGTTGCAAGAGATAGAGATTGGAATAATGACCCTAAAAAGGGGATGGTCATAATAGAAAGATCGGAAGAAACAGGAGACAACTTATAGAAATCAGAGAGCGCAGAGGGGTTAAATAACTTCTAGTCAGAACTTTCAATTAACTCTCTTCATCGTCAGATTTGAGTTAGTTAAAGCATTGCAGGCGTGATCAGATCCTCACCACACATCTCATTTGCAAGGACGCCCTCCTAGCCGCCAGAAGCCAAAACGGTTAAAGCAACCCTGTACATCCCAATCTACACCATTGATTATAATTGTAAGGATGGATCTGGAGCCTCGGATCAAAAGCAGATGACAGATTCGGCGCTTGTTATTCTCAACCTTTGGATCCATTTCGTAAGGCAAGATCCTGGGCCGTTGGATTAAGAGGAGAAAGGACGGATATTCTGAACAGAATCCCAACCCTCTATTTTGATTCTCTTTAATTCCCAGATATCAAATTATGTCCTTTTGAGTCTAAGCCTTCCGTCTCCCCTGGTGAGATTCTGACCCTTCATTTTGGGCACCCGTTCCCTATAAATACTTGCATGCAACACTGTAGAAGGGAGGGAAAAAGAAGGGGGTGATTATCGTGAAAAAACTATGAACTTTGATTCAGTCTTGCTACTTGTCATTTTGAGCTTTCGAAGTGTTGAGAAACTTTAGAAACTAGTTTTCTTAAGTATTTCATCAAAAGGAGCTCTAAGTCCTGAGATTTTCATTTTCAGTTCCTGTGCACCACCCTCTGAAACCATCTTCACCCCGCCTCATTCCCACCGTTCTAGTATTTGTGCATTACTTTCCGAACTCAACTTCGTCCCGATCTGTTCTCATTACCCCAAGTAAGCTCAAGTCCTTCGGCCGTCAGCTTTCACCTCTGCAAGATTTGTGGATACCGAAGTCAGCTCACCTGTCTCCTCAACTTTTCACAAGTAAGCGTCTAAACTGTCATTTTGTTGAATACCCTTGGTTTGTTTTCTCCAGTTTTCTTCTAAAGTTTCTTTTATATCCAGTTACATTAAGTCTCAGAATAGGTTATCTAGGCCCGAAGTTACTTCCTGTGTCTTCTTTTTTTATTCATTCGCAAATTCCATTTATCGTTAATATAGTTTTCATTCCCTTCGAGAGTAGACATTCAAGTTATAGGCGACTTGTAAATACTCTAAAAAATATAGGCAGGGATATTTTAACATGAGAGTTTTGGTCTAAACAAATAAAAAAAATGATAAAGAAAGATAGGTGTAACAAAAGGTCGAATAGATTGGAAACAAGAATAGGTCAAATAAACAAGTTATGAGATCGGGCCTCGGAATAAACCCAGGCGATAAGACAATAGATCGAGAATTAAGATAAGTTCTGATCCCGGCCGAGCGGCAAAAGAGATTGGATGTTGCAAATCAAAGAATTCTGAAAAAGCGATTATGCGAGAGATCGGCAAGGAGTTCGATCTTTCGTCCACCCTCTAGTTAAAAGGTCCCGTAGGCTAGGAAAAGCTTTACACAGGGGTTTCCTGTGTCTTCGGTACTCCATGCCGACAAAAAGGGGTCAAGAGGGACCTTTTACCTGAATCCTTAGTTCAAAGTTCTTATAAACACGACATTCTAATAAATACATTAAGAGATCGGGGGAGAGTTCTTACCTGAGCTCAGTCTAATTTTTAACGCAATACATTAAAAGATCGAGGAAGAATTCTTACTCGAGCTCAGCTTAATTTTCAACGCAATATATTAAAGATATCGGGGGAGAGTTCTTACCTGAGCTCAGCCTAATTTTTAACGCAATACATTAAGAGATTGGAGGAGAGTTCTTACCCAAGTTCAGCCTAATTTTTTAAAGCAATTTATTAAGAGACCGGGAGAGAGTTTTTACTTGAGTTCTCAACTTAAATTCCTAAATACACTAAGAGATCGGGGGAGAGTTCTTACCCGAGTTCTCGGTCAAAATCTTAATAAAATATGTGGAGATCGAGAGAGAGTTCTTACCCGAAATCTTCTGCTTGAATTTTAACAGAATACATTAAGAGATCGGGAGAGAGTTCTTACCTGAATTCTCTTAGCTTAAATCCAAACTAAAATATCACAACTTAAATATTCGAATTAACCCCCAACAAAAATCCATTACATTGCACCTATTCACTGAAGGGTCATCTCATGTACTTGTGTTCTTGAGCAACCCTAAATAGTGAAATATTAAATGTTCCTTTTATCCACACAAAGGATTAACATTATTATTTTAATCCCCAAATTATCAATTTATAAAGAGCATAACATTAAATCTGCTTACCCTCGTTAAGGGACGAGGCAGGGTGCCTAACACTTTCCCCACCCGTATACGGACCCCGAACCTAGAATCTCTGTTTTCAAAGTAGATTTTAATTTTTAAAAAATGGTTTTCTTTAATTTCCCTCAAAATTAAAGTGGCGACTCCTCACTTTTCCCACTTCGGTAAGAACTCGTTCGGTGACCGTAAAACCCTTGCGACAGCTTGGCGACTCCACTGGAGACTTATCACCTTAACCCTGATTTAGAGGTCCAAAAGCAAATTTAATTTTGTGCTCTTGTAAAACAAAATAGTAATTAGGGGGCTTAACTTACAAAATTCGAAAGTCTTAATATGTTAATTATTGTTATTCTTTTTAACCATTTTGCTTATTTTGATTGTCTTATTTGTTACAGCAATTTTCGTCTAAAATTCCCCCGTACAGGAAAGAGGTAAATATGTCCCTTCACACACTGATTACTTACATAATGTCCTCACACACTTCAGCCCTATATCCGAGCTTTCTTACCCTTTTAAGAAATAGGAGAGAATCATTTAGCGGTACCCGTGGGTTTTACCCCGTTAGTATCCGTGAAGGCTTCTGCCCAGATTGGAACTTGTTCCATCTACTGTGATACCCGTGGAATTCTCCCATTAGTATCATGGTGGTGGAATGAGGTTCTACTGTTTACAGTAGGGATGATCTGGGAACCTGTGGTTTTAGAAAATTAGACCCTGAGCTAAACTATCACACTAGCAGAAAGCCATAGCAAACTACCTCATACGATAGAACTATCCAATTAGATAATATTTACCCTTTATTAGGACTCCCTATTTTAGGACAAAAGGAACATACTTGCTTTTACCTTACTCTGTTTATATTTTTAAATTTTTTAAATAACATGATGATAATTTTGAATCATACAGTCATAATAATCTAAACACCTTCCTACTTTGATAGGTGTATAGATATTGCCACGCCTGCAGTATAATTCAAAATTACCTGAATTTATTCTGCTAACGTATTTTCTCCGCAGGCATTATAAATTGGAGTCCGTAAAGGATAAACGGAAACTTTAATATGGCATCCTCGAGTCAGTCGACTGAAGGACTTCCAAGGCAGGAACAGAATGCTAGACAATGGTCCAAACTGATTCATAGTTTAGAGTCCCCACAGATTGATGACATAGGGGCAGACATTGGCCCATTACCTCCATTGGATCCAAGCAAGGTTGAGGCTAGAATGACCGGTCTTGAAGATTTAGCTAGCAATTGAAAATCACTTCCCGATCATGTCAAAGCAAAGTTTGAGAAAACGTACGGGAGAATTGCAACTTTGATACGGGTCAGAGTACAAGTTCCTGCGTTAAAGGCCATGCTATCAACTTGGAATCCCAAGTATGGGGTGTTCTTCTTCAACGATATTGATATAACTCCCACTATAGAAGAATATCAGGCGATGCTAGAAATCCCTTACGTGGCGCAGAATCGAATTTATCTACACCTCGAGCATAGGCAGACCTGAAAACGGTTAGCGCATATACTTGGAATCGCTGCAAAGGAAGCAAAGGCAAAGGAAACTGTCAAGGGAAGCACATATGGGTGGTATTGGACTTACATCAAAAAATATTTGGATCTGCATATTCAAAGCAAGCAATGGGAACAGGCTTCGTTGGCACTAGCTTTGGGAATTTACGGCTTGATCTTGTTTCTCGGGCCTTTGGGAGTTATAACTCACAGCGTCACGGAAATGTTTTGGGCAGTAGAAAAGCAAAATGTCAATCCAATACCTGCAATCCTCACAGAGACCTTTTTGACTCTAACCTATTGCTGACGACAGGGTAAGGGAACCATCAAGTGCTGTTCCCGATTGCTACACCTTTGGATCCTTAGCCACATCTGTCCTTTGGAAACTAAGGGATTAACCTGGTATCCTGACCAACCTCTCATCAAAAAAATGGTTAGATTGGCAATAAGTACAAAGAATGAACTACAATGGCAAAAGCATATTCTAAATTTCAACAGTCACAATTATTGCTGGAGGAAGTTATGGACTATGGGCCAGCCTATTTTGTTCAGTACAGGGGATAATCACTTAGTACCTTTGATAGGATTGACCGGATGCACAAGTTACATCCCAGCTTTGGTAATGAGGCAATTCGGTTCAACCCAGTTCACACCCAATGTTGAAGGACTTCATCAAACTCATTTCTATCATGAACCCGGCGGAGAGGAAGACTAAAAGCATTTCGCAAATCCTGGGAAAAAGTCACTATGATTGAACGATCACCTAAAGGGCCAAGCACCATGGAAGATTATCTCAGATGGAGAACAAGCAGAGACCAGGGATATCAAGTTTCCGAGCTAGCAGAGCCTAAGGGAAGCACGCCTTATCAGGAAGTTCTTTCAAAAGAAGTTAGTGGCAAGTTGGTTAGCTCTCTACAGAGTTCAAGCGCCGAGAACCAGCAATTGTAAGAACGTATAAGTCAATTGGAAGACCAATAGCAAATCTTGAAAAAGGAGGTAAAAAAGCTCAAGGAAGAAGTGATAGCAGAAAGAGCAGCAGGAAACACAGTGGGAGAAAGAAAAGACCTCGCTTCAAGTTGCAGTGAGAAAGGCAGGAGTCCAGAATGACAAATTACAAGAGAAATTGGAATATCAGGAAATACTTATGAAAAAATATAAACAGGAAAGCAAAAAGAAGAAGCTTGAATTGAAGGAGCAGGCACAGCTTATTAATGACATCTTGAAAGAATATGCCAAAAAAATGAAAGACAAGGAAAGGCAAGCAACCCTTCATCAAGAGCTGAGATAAAATGTTGACCAGCTAGAAAGAATGATAGCACAAGGGAAACAAGAGCTCCTACCAGAATTTGAGTACGCCTTGAAGACATTCAATCCTACTAGACAAGAAGAAAGGCTCTATGAGTACCTCAAAAGATGTCATTGTATTTTAAAGAGTCTTCCTGAACCTAGGCAATAAACGCTATGTATGAACAGATTGATTAATGAATTGTTTGAACTATGTTTAGCAAAATATGAATGAATAGTATAACTCCCGTGGGAACTATCCTCGTTAGGGTTATGCGAAAAGACGAATGCGTCATATGGATAAGTATCATAGACACGCATACAATCCCGTCATTCACTGTTGGACTATCGAGTGATGCCATGATAAAGTTGACACAACTCGCCTTTTGCAGACTCCATTTTGGCGATAATCTGCCACCATATCCTTTGTCTAGTTAGGATCTTTAACTCTAACAAAATTTAAAACTAATTTAAAAATTTTTCACAGAAAATCAACATTGCTCCAAACAAAGCAAACCTGAGCAAACAAGTAGTTCAACCAAAGAGAGTGTACTTAACAAGGTCCCGAACAAAGAAGATAATAGAAGACCAGGAACAAGTGCAAAACCTACAAGGACAAGTTTCGGAATTGAGAGACCAAATCTTAGAATTGATGAAACTGATGAAGAAGATGTCCCAAAGTAGAGAAACCATCCGACCTATACCAGAACCAAACTTGCCACTTCCTCCACCACTCGCAATGACGGTTGATTCCCATCAGGATTCAACCTCTTTCACCTTCCAGCCTCCTATTCCTGATCCGACAATCACTATTAACCCAACATTTCCAAATAATGACTTACCCTTTTCTTATCATCCGGCTGTCTCAAACGCCGAATTGCACCCTTCCCTACCAATTCCTCTAGTTCACCCTGCAACTTATTTCCCCACCAGAGGCATGGCTTATTTAACAGGGGATGAAAATATAGAAAAAGAAAGTGAGAAGTTATCTGCTCTAGAGAAAAGACTAAGAGCTATAGAAGGTCTGAACATGTATGGCTCAGTCGATGTATCTTCACTAAGATTGGTACCAGATGTAGTGATACCACTTAAGTTTAAAGTTCTGGACTTTGACAAGCATACCGGAAATTCAGATCCCCGCATCCATTTGGCCACTTACATAGCCAAGATGTCTGCCCTCACAGAAGCTGACAGACTTCTAGTCCATTTCTTTCATGAAAGCCTCCTGCAAAACTCGAGATGGTGCATGCAACTGGATAGTAGCAAACTACGCTCCTAGAAAGATTTGGCTGATGCTTTCCTCAAGCAGTACAAGTTCAACTGCGATGTCGCCCCGACACGAAGGGACCTTCAAAATCTAGTGCAGAAAGAGAATGAGAGCTTTAAGGAATATGCATAGAGGTGGACAGAGAAGGCAGCTGAGGTATATCATCCAGTTACTGCCAATGAGCTTTGCTCTCTCTTCATGGAAACCCTGAAGGCCCTGTACTTCAATTTAATGATCGAAAATACGTCCAATAGCTTTTTCGACATTATCCAGGCCGGTGAAAGAATCGAAGCTAACCTCAGGTTAGGAAGATTGCAGGAGTTAACTGGAGAAAACTCTGCAAAGAAAACTGCCAGTTTTAGAAAGAAAAAGGAAGGTGATGTACACTCTATCACCAGACAAGCTCAACCACCACTCCCTCAAAATAACTTTCGATCAAACCCTCCGATGCAGGGCTCAACAATAGCCAACATTCCGCTCTCTTTTCCAAATTATCCTCACCCTCGCCCACAATATCCACCTCAAGCTGCTTACCACCCCAGACTGCCTACTCAACCTGTTCAATTGAGACCATCTGCTCCTCAAACCAACCCAAGACCACAAAGGAATCCTGATCCACCTCTACCCCTTCCACTTAGTGAAATCTAACGATACCTACTCGGTATAAATCAGATAGTGCCTATCCCCCTTGACCCAGATCAACCACAATATCCTAGGTGGTATGATGCTAGTGCCCAATGTGAATATCACGGTGGGGAAGTGGGGCATTCAATTGATAACTGTGGAGCTCTCCGGGGAAGAGTACAGGCCCTAATCAGAAACGGGTGGTTAAAAATTGGGGGGAATGGCTCTCTTTCCAACGTCACTTCAAACCTATTGCCTAATTATGGTACGCATAATGACGGAATGTAATAGAATCTGCAGTGAAAGGTCAATTTTGGAGGTAGATCACCGATTCTCATTTCAATGAGATTTTCGCAATGGCAATAAGAGAGGGATATCTATGCCCTCGTGCATCCGGCCTGAAGTGATACAGGATGCCCCTACTATGGAGGAGCAGCCGACCATGAGTTGCACAGCTGTGACGAATTCAGGCAGGAAGTTCAGAGAATACTGTCACTAAGAACTTTGAGATGTCAGCGGAGGTCGAGGATGGAGGGCGAAGTGAACACAGCCAGGTTTGGCCGAGATGCCTCTACCCCCAACCCAAGATTAATCTTTTCTGCTCCCAATACACTAACACCACCAACACCACCTACATCACCAATAACGATCATCCGAACCCCGCCTCAACTCCCAGTCACCAATACCCATGCAGTACCTTGGAACTACAATCTCCAAGTGTTTACTCAGGGTGCATCCAGCAGCACTCCAATTCCTACCCTCAACCACACCCACACTCAACCTATCACCCTTCCTAAGCCATGTTTTGCCCCTCATGAGCATTTCAAAATGACCTATATAAGACCCTCCAATAATACTTCTCCCCAACCAAACCTAAAACTCGTCACAACCAAAGAATCGCCCCACAAGATCATCAAGTGGAATTTATAACCAGGAGTGGGAGATGTTACGGAAGTGATGAAGCTGAAAAGAAGAAAGGGAAAGTAAAAATGGGAGAGCCACAAGAAAATATGGAGGAAAGGGCTGTGAGGGTTGAGAAAGGGGCACCTGCTGAAAAGAAAGAAGAGGAGGAACTGCTGCTACAGATAATGAAACAGAGTGAATATGACGTCATCGAGCAACTGAGAAAAACCCCCGCTCGGATTTCCTTGCTGTCATTGATTTTAAGCTCAGAAGTGCATAGCCAAGCCACTTGCAAAAAGTTCTGGACCAGGCCTTTGTGACCCCCGATATCACACTGGGGCAATTTGAGAAAATAGTTGGGCAAATTCGAGCGTCCAATTTTGTCGCTTTTTCGGAAGATGAAGTAGACTCGGCTGGCTTGAAGCACACCAAAACTCTGCATGTGACAGTCAAGTGTAAAGGGCGCATAGTTGCCAAAGTTCTGATTGATAATGGATCTGCTCTCAACGTCTTGCCTAATGCCACCTTGGCAAGACTACCTATTGACCCATCAGCCATACGCTAAAGTGCCATGATGGTAAGAGCCTTTGATGGTACAAAGAGGGAGGTACTTGGAGACATTGATTTGCCGCTTCAGATCGGGGCATGCACTTTTAATGTCACATTCCAAGTAATGGATATCGAGCCTGTATACACCATGTTGTTGGGGAGACCTTTGATTCATTTGGCAAATGCGGTACCTTCAACTTTGCATCAGAGGATTAAATACATCATGAGCAGCAAAATCATCACTGTAAGAGGGGAGGAAACCATGCTAGTCACCAAGTCTCAATCAGTTCCTTATGTAGAAACAACTAAAAGATCCTTGAAAAGTTCTTTCCAAGCACTGGAGCTACAAGGAACTACCCTAAGGGATGAAGGAGCTGCAGCTATGGTTGCAAAGATGATGTTGAAAAGCAGCTATGAAAAGGGCAAGGGATTGGGCTCCGCATTACAAGGGATTGTCGTACCTGTACCGGCTATTGAAAAGATCGATCGCTTCGGTTTGGAATATGAGGAAGATGCTTTGGTGGATGGGAGATTCTGGATGAGGAATATGCTCAGGGATCAAAGGTTTGACAAAACAGTCGGGAAAGTGAAAGTTGTCACGAAAATCACAGATGTTTTTACCAAACCAATCATTGAGAATCCGGAGGAAAGTAAAAAGTCTCCTGAAGAACCATCCATCGATGTCATACAGCTAGACTCCATGTCCGAGGCCCTGATTTCCCCAATCGCTGAAGGGCAGGAGCTTAATAATTGGGAAGCAGAAGATATCGCTGTGCTCAATCTCGAGTAAAGTATATTTTGTTATCAACACTTGATCATTCTGTCCATGGTGACAAATGTAATGCTGTAAATGGACCTTTTTTTTATGATAAATGTATTAATGAATTAATAGCGCATTTTGTGTCTAATTCTCTTTTCCTTTCGCCGTTAAAATCCTTTTTTTTAATATACTCCATTTTCATTTCTCCAGGACCATTGACCAATTCAGACCTAATAATTCAATTGACTATGAAATTCCTCATGTTAACTTTAAAACACCCATAACTGCCATTGGTTCAAGTGATTCCGAAGAAGACTCTGTAGAAGAATAGGGCGAAAAAGATAAACCTTCCCTGGTGCCTTACGGGGATGAAATACACACCGTAAATCTAGGGACTGAGGAAATGAAGAGGGAACTTAAGGTCATGAATAACGGAGAATTAGAAAGTATGGTCAGTTTGCTCAATGAATTCCTTGATGTATTCTCATGGAGCTATGATGACTTGCCCGGATTGGATCCTCAGATAGTAACGCATAAGATCCCTCTGATTCCTGGGATGATTCCAGTGAAATAGAAATTGAGAAGAATGAACCCCGATACGCTACTCAAAGTTAGGGATGATGTCAAAAAGCAGTATGATGCTGAATTCCTAGAAGTGGTCAAATACCCTCAGTGGATAGCTAATGTTGTCCCTATAATGAAGAAGGATGGAAAAGTAAGGGTATGTGTTGATTACAGGGATCTCAATAAGGCAAGTTTGAAGGATGATTTCCCTCTCCCACACATAGATGTGCTAGTAGACAATGCTACAGGGCTGGAAAGATGTTCATGTATCGAAGGCATCTGGTATAACCAAATCCTCATGGATGAGGGGGACAAAGACAAAACTGCTTTTATCACCAAGTGGGAGGTATTTTGCTATCGGGTGATGCCCTTTGAGTTAAAGAATGTCGGAGCTATCTACCAACGCGCCATGGTCACACTGTTCCACGATATGATGCACAAGGAAGTAGAAGTATATGTGGATGATATGATCATCAAATCCAGAGGAACAGAAAGTCACGTACAGGTGTTGAGAAAGGTGTTTGAAAGGCTCAGGAAGTATCAACCAAGTCAACTCGCTAAGTGTGTGTTTGCGCCGTGTCCGTAAGCTACTGGGATTTATAGTAAGTGAGAAGGGAATAGAAGTGGATCTAGACAAAGTTCGAGCCATTCAAGAAATGCCATCCCCAAAGACAGAAAGGGAGGTGCACAGTTTCCTAGGAAAACTGAACTACATTTCAAGATTCATCTCCAATCTCACTGTTAAAGCTGAGCCCATTTTCAAACTACTCAAGAAGAATAACACCGCCAAATGGGATCAAGTTTATCAAGAGGCTTTTGAAAAGATTAAACAGTACCTGTCAAATCCGCCAATATTAGTTCCTCCAGTGACGGGAAGGCCATTGATTCTATATATGACAATTCAGCAGAACTCGATGGGTTGTGTTCTGGGACAGCACGATGATACGGGGAGAAAGGAAATAGCCATTTACTATTTAAGTAAGAAATTCAATGATTGCAAGTTAAGATACTCATTCCTAAAGAATGCCGGAGCTATCTACCAACGCGCCATGGTCACACTATTCCACGATATGATGCACAAGGAAGTAGAAGTATATGTGGATGATATGATCATCAAATCCAGAGGAGCAGAAAGTCACGTACAGGTGTTGAGAAAGGTGTTTGAAAGGCTCAGGAAGTATCAACTGAAGCTGAACTCGGCTAAGTGTGTGTTTGCGGCCAGGTCTGGTAAGCTACTGGGATTTATAGTAAGTGAGAAGGGAATAGAAGTGGATCTAGACAAAGTTCGAGCCATTCAAGAAATGCCATCCCCAAAGACAGAAAGGGAGGTGCACAGTTTCCTAGGAAAACTGAACTACATTTCGAGATTCATCTCCAATCTCACTGTTAAAGCTGAGCCCATTTTCAAACTACTCAAGAAGAATAACACCGCCAAATGGGATCAAGTTTATCAAGAGGTTTTTGAAAAGATTAAACAGTACCTGTCAAATCCGCCAATATTAGTTCCTTCAGTGACGGGAAGGCCATTGGTTCTATATATGACAATTCAGCAGAACTCGATGGGTTGTGTTCTGGGACAGCACGATGATACGAGGAGAAAGGAAATAGCCATTTACTATTTAAGTAAGAAATTCAATGATTGCAAGTTAAGATACTCATTCCTAGAGAAAACTTACTGCGCATTGGCATGGACGGCAAATCGACTCAAGCACTACATGTTGAATCATAAAACGTGGCTCATCTCCAGAATGGACCCAATCAAATATGTATTTGAAAGCCCGTTCGTGCCAGAGAGTATAGCAAAATGGCAGGTCATACTTTCTCAATATGACATTGTCTACATGACCAGAAAGGCAGTGAAAGGGAGCGTAATTGCTGATCTCCTAACAGAAACCTGATCCAGGATTATAAAGCCCTGGATTTCGAATTCCCCGATGAGTATGTTAATGAAGTCAGCAGTGATGACAAAAAATCGAATGACGTATGGGAGATGTATTTCGACAGAGCGGTCAATTTTTCTGGTAATAGGATTGGAGCAGTTTTGATATCCCCAGATGGAAAGCACTTCCCAATAGCTATCAAGCTAAGGTTCGACTGCACCAACAACGTTGCAGAGTATGAAGCCTATGTGATGGGTTTACAAGCTGCCATCGAAATGAAGATCAAGAAATTAGAGGTGTACGAAGATTCGGCCTTAATCATTTACCAAGTCAAAGAGGAATGACAAACTAAAGACCCGAAACTGATCCCGTATTAAAAGTATCTCCTAGAATTGATCAAGAAATTCGAAGAGATTTCCTTCACTCACCTCAACCGTGACAAGAACCAATTCGCCGATGTCTTAGCCACTCTAGCTGTCATGACTCAGATGGCAGAGGGACAGACAACACAGGTGTTACAAATTAAAGCAAGAAGTGAGCCGGCGTACTGCTTCATGATCGAAGAAGAAACAGATGGTAAACCCTAGTATCATGACATCCAAGTCTATATCAAAACCAGTGAATACCCTCCTGGGACAAGTAGAAATGAAAGAAGAATGATCAGGAGATTAGCACTGGGATACTTCCCCAATGGGGAAATTTTGTATAAAAGGAGCTCCAATGGCGAATTGTTGAGATGCGTGGATGCAAAAGAAGCAAGGAGAATCCTTTTTAAAACTCATGAGGAGAATTGCGCTACTCACGCCAATAGGCATATGATGGCCAAGCAAATCATGAAACGGGGATACTTCTGGACTACTTTGGAAAAAGACTGTATTGAGTACTTTCGGAAGTGTCATAAATGTCAAATTTATGCTAATCCAATAAATGTCCCGCCTCATCAGCTTTTTAATCTTGTCTCACCGTGGCCTTTTACAATGGGGGGCGTCAACGTGATTGATTCTATTAATCCCAAGGCATCCAATGGGCACCGGTTCATCTTGGTGGCTATTGACTACTTTTCCAAATGGGTTGAGGCAATGTCATATGCTCATATCACGCAAAATACATTCCTCAAATTTTTCAAGAACAATGTCATCTGCCGACATGGCCTTCTTAGCGAAATTGTCACCGACAATGCTAAGAACTTGAATGGCCCAAAGATCCGAAATTTGTATGACCAATACAAAATCCGGCATCTCAATTCTTCACCATACCATCCCTAAATGAACGGAGCAGTGAAAGCCGCTAATGAAAACCTCAAGAGGATAATCAAGAAGATGACCGTCACTTGTAAAGATTGGCATGATATGCTTCCCTTTGCCCTTCATGCTTATCGGACCTCCGTAAGGACGTCGACTGGGGCAACTCCACACTCATTGGTCTATAGAATGGAAGCTGTTTTACTTATAGAGGTGAAAATTCCCTCCCTGAGAATTCTAAAAGAATCGGAAATTGACGAATCAGAATGGATCCAATCGATGTTAGATCAACTGAATCTAATAGATGAGAAAAGACTAGCAGCAGCATGTCATGGACAATTATACCAAAGGAGAATGACTAGAGCATTTAATAAAGGTGTTCGCAGCACGAATTACAATCGGGAGATCTGGTTTTGAAAAAGATCCTCCCAAATCAAAATGACCATCGGGGCCAATGGTCACCAACTTACGAGGGACCCTATGTAGTTAAAAAGGCATTTTCTGGCGATGCACTAATCTTGGTTCATGTGGACGGTGAAGAGTTTCCAAGAGCCGTGAATGCAGATGCTGTCAAAAGATTTATGCCTGAAAAAAAAAAAGAAAAACAAATGTAGGAGTGAAAACTCGAAAGGGCGCTCCTAGCAAAATGTGTGAAAGAAGGCGAAAACCTGCAAGGGCACTTTCTGCAAAATGAGTAAGGGGTGAAAACCTGAAAGGGCATCCTGAAAAAGTGAACAAAAAAAAAAATTCCTCTAGGGGTGAAAACCCGAAGGGGCGCTCCTAGGACTAGAAGACGGAAAAATAAGGGAGGAAGCCCTAAGACCAAAAGAGGTAATAAGTCACCACGGCACGAACGTTTGTTGGAAGATTACTTGAAATAGTGGTAGTTAAGGGAGTTTAAAGTTAGCTACAAGGAATTTACGAGATCTATTCTTGTATCCTTTTTCTTTGAAATTGTACCTTTGTTTTTAAGCCATAATAAAATTATTCCTTCACTCTAATTTATTTTTCTTATATACCTCCATTTACGCGCTATTAATTCGTTAAAACTTTATTATAAGATCAAGATTTGAATATTGATAACCTCATGTACTTTGCTATGAGATTTGCAGGGGATGAACGATGGCCGGGCGATTGGCAAAAATATATATATATATATATATAGAAGTGAAAACCCGAAAGGGCGCTTCTAGCAAAATGTGTGAAAGAGGGCGAAAACCGGTAAAGGCGCTTTCTGCAAAATGAGTAACGAGCGAAAACCCGAAAGGACATCCTAAAAAGTGAGTAAAAAGAGGAAATCGTAGGTTAAGCCTTAGGACTCGTTCTAACCCTCTCCATTAATCATCTATCTTCGGGACCTTGTTAAGTACACTTTGATTGGAGAAACATCTTGTGTCAGGTTTGCTTTGTGATCATTAAAGGTACAAACCAACGTTTCATACCCTCAACCTCTTAGTTGATTTTCTTGTCATCAACCTCTGGTTCCTAAATATAAGTTGATTTTAATTTTTAACATTTTTAATTTCCTGCTATCAACCTCTGGTTCCTAGATCCAAGTTGATTTTAATTTTCAGCATTTTTAATTTCCTGCTATCAACCTCTGGTTCCTAGATCCAAGTTATTTTAATTTTCAGCATCTAGATCCAAGTTGATTTTAATTTTCAGCATTTTTAATTTCCTGTTATCAACCTCTGCTTCCTAGATCCAAGTTGATTTTAATTTTCGGCATTTTTAATTTCCTGTTATCGACCTCTGGTTCCTAGATCCAAGTTGATTTTAATTTTCAGCATTTTAATTTCCTGTTATCGACCTCTGGTTCCTAGATCCAAGTTGATTTTAATTTTCAGCATTTTTAATTTCCTGCTATCCACCAATGGTTCCTAGATCCAAGTTGATTTTAATTTTCAGCATTTTAATTTCGTTATCGACCTCCGATTCCTAGATCCAAGTTGATTTTAATTTTCAGCATTTTAATTTCCTGTTATCGACCTCTGATTCCTAGATCCAAGTTGATTTTAATTTTCAGCATTTTTAATTTCCTGTTATCAACCATTGGTTCTTAGATCTAAGTTGATTTTAATTTTCAGCATTTTAAATTTTTGTCATCAACCTCTGGTTCCTGGATCCAAGTTGATTTTAATTTTCAGCATTTTCAATTTCGTTATCAACCTCCGGTTCCTATATCCAAGTTGATTTTAATTTTCAACATTTTAAATTCCGCCATCAACCTCTGGTTCCTAGATCCAAGTTGATTTTAATTTTTAGCATTTTAAATTCCCGCCATCAACATCTTGTCTTTAGATTCAAGTTGATTTTAATTTTCAACATTTTTAATTTCCTGTTATCAACCTCTCGTTCCTAAATCCAAGTTGATTTTAATTTTCACCATTTTTAATTTTCTATCATCAACCTCTGGTTCCTAGCTTCAAGTTGATTTTGATTTTCAGATTTTTAATTTCGTTATCAACCTCTGGTTCCAAAATCTAAATTGATTTTAATTTTCAGCATTTTTAATTTCGTTATCAACCTCGCTTCCTAGATCCAAGTTGATTTTAATTTTCGCATTTTTAATTTCGTTATCGACCGTTCCTAGATCCAAGTTGATTTTAATTTTCAAGATTTTAATTTCCTGTTATCTACCTCTGGTTCCTAGATCCAAGTTGATTTTAATTTTCAGCATTTTTAATTTCCTGCTATCCACCACTGGTTCCTAGATCCAAGTTGATTTTAATTTTCAGCATTTTAATTTCCTGTTATCGACTTCCGATTCCTAGATCCAAGTTGATTTTAATTTTCAAAGATTTTAATTTCCGTTATCGACCTCGATTCCTAGATCCAAGTTGATTTTAATTTTCAGCATTTTTAATTTCGTTATCAACCATTGGTTCTTAGATCTAAGTTGATTTTAATTTTCAGATTTTAAATTTTTGTCATCAACCTCTGGTTCCTGGATCCAAGTTGATTTTAATTTTCAGCATTTTCAATTTCCTGTTATCAACCTCTGGTTCCTATATCCAAGTTGATTTTAATTTTCAACATTTTAAATTCCGCCATCAACCTCTCGTTCCTAGATCCAAGTTGATTTTAATTTTTAGCATTTTAAATTCCTGTCATCAACCTCTGGTCTTTAGATTCAAGTTGATTTTAATTTTCAACATTTTTAATTTCCTGTTATCAACCTCTCGTTCCTAAATCCAAGTTGATTTTAATTTTCACCATTTTTAATTTTCTATCATCAACCTCTGGTTCCTAGCTTCAAGTTGATTTTGATTTTCAGCATTTTTAATTTCCTGTTATCAACCTCTGGGTTCCAAAATCTAAATTGATTTTAATTTTCAGCATTTTTAATTTCCTGTTATCAACCTCTAGGTTCAATACCCAAGTTGATTTTAATTTTCAATATCCCAGCCGCCCAAAATATGATTCTGAATATTTACATAATTCCTATACAAGAGAATTTCATTCTCTTTAATAGAAATTATGTAAAGAGGGGCAGCTATAGACACCATATTTTGTCCGACCTTCGAAGGCAAGGGTCTTTTAAAATCGAAACTTTATTATCCGTTCTCGACGTCACAAGGTAGCTTTTCCGAACTCACCGATTGCTCGTCTCTGGAACGAATCGATCTCACGCTCAAGTTAGATTGTTTTTCGGTCTCTTGGTTTCTATCAGATGAGTTCGAGTCAATATCGGGTCTCCGGACCATCCAATCTTGCCTACTGATGTTCTCTGATCTTTCTGTGTACAGACATCACAGAACTTCATTTGACTAATGTTGTGATCGGGCTTCTCGCTTGAATGCCCCAGATATTCCTCAAAATGAAGTTAAGGTTTTTATCCAGTCTAATAATGGTTCCGACCTTAAAAGTTCAAGCCGGTGTCAAATCTTTGCAATTTTAATATTCTAAGGTTCCATCCGGTATTTGGTCATGACTCAGTCCGATCTCATATTCGCGTAATATTTTTCTCGATCTCTTATCTTTGATTAATAGTCGCCTCGTGTTTAATGTTCAACTACATTCAATCAATTAAGTACTCGATAATTTGGTTTGAATGCTTTCGATCTCATCAAGAAATCGAACAAAAACTTTGATTCATTTCAAAATAAAAATGTACAAGTCATTCGGCTGGAGGGTCTCCCCCAACCTGCTCTCCGGGTACATTGTCAGTTCTATCATCCTTTCTCTCTTAGGCTCCTCTTCGCTCTCCTCTTCATCTCTAGGAACAAGATCCACCATCCAAGAGAAGTCTTCCTCAGGATAGCGCTTTACAAGCTCGGCCAGAAGATCGCCATGAGCATGCACATAAGCACCAGCTTCCTTCATCACGGCCTATTCTTCTTTCACTCTGATCTCTTCGGTAAGGCGAGTGACATCGGCAGTTCGACAGGCCCGAGCTTCTTCGAGTTCATGCTCCAGTTCGGCTATCCTGTCCTCATAAGATTTTGTCTGACCCTAAATCTCGGCGATATAGTCCTCGAATGATGAAAGTTGGGTTCTAGCGTACAGGCCTGACTGGGTTTTCAAAATTTCTGCCTCAAGAGATGAGCATTTTCTCTGATTATATATTGATTCACGAGGCTCTCCACGCTCAAGCTCATCGTCTGAGCCAGGAGATTGTCAATGCTATCCGGAGTCAGCCTATTCCGATCATCTGGAAGCAGATGGTGGCACCCAAAACTTTGTCCAGGCTAGGATTCTCCCGAATCGAGCGATTCTTTTATAGCGACTGAATGAAGACCTGAGCACCACGAGAGAGGGTCCTCACAGCAAGTTGGGAAGACCCTCCCTCCGGACTTGAAGAGACCGACAGAGGCGGCGGTTCATTCTGTCGAGGAGGGGAAGAAGCGATCTCTACCTCTGGGATCGGCTGTCTCGAAGGTTGGGACAAAGAGCCAGGCACTTCTACTGAGTCTCGCCCTGGCGTCTGGGATATAGCAGCGATCTTTATTTCTCGCACTTTCCGGCGACTTCTTTTCGCTACGCCTCCTTCAGACTTCTCAACTCCACCATACCGCACGTAAAACAAGTTAGTGAGATCACCTAAGTTAAGAGGCTAAAGATTTATATTATATCGATCCCGGGTCCGAGGTCAAAGAGCTGCAGCTCATAATCTTCATTGGCGATCATCTGCATTAGCCACCACTTTAGTTCGGCCATAACTGTATCTAGACATAAATACTTGTGAGTAGCCGCCTGATCCTTCAATTCCTTTACCATGACGTCCTCGTCTCTATTTAGGGCGATCTTCTTTAGAAAGGGACTGGCACGCTAATCGCGTGATACCTCGGCGCTTCTAATCTTACTCCTCAATATAAAGAACCTGCTTCTTCCAATTCTTCAACGAAGAAGGAGATCGTAAAATCCCACAAAGGCAGCTTGGCTTGAAAAACTAACACTCGCCGCCCTTTCGTCGAGTGAGCCTATACAACTCAGCAAAAACCTTTGTTGTAGGCTCGAGCTTTGTAGCTCGGCATAAGCCTCTGAAAGCCACCAGAATCCGCCAAGAGTTTGGGTGCACTTGGGCTACGCATACTTGATGGAACTTCGTAACGGCCTAAAGAATTCGCTGTGGGGAACCAAGCCCGCTTTCAATTGTTCTTCATATACCATGATCATGTCGCTTTTCTTCAAAGAAATGATCAACCTTGATCGCCATGACATCTGATGAGCTCGAAGGAGTCAGTCCGAAGGTTGTATTCTTGACTAATGGACTGCAGATCAGTTTCCTGGAGGACCAACGGCAACTCATCCACGGGTAAGTTTTCTTTCCCTGAAGAAGATGCTTGTTTTGATTGGGCCGCCCGACCGTGGACTGAGACAGAGGTCGTAGAAGGTTCAGGTCGCCCACTCGGCCTGACCACCTCAACTTCGTCCAATGTCTATGAGATATGAACGGAAGGTGAGATCGCGGCTCTCTGACCCTCGGCACCACTCATTTTCACGAAATCAAAAAGGAAAAATAATCGAGAAAAGATCAAAACCCCTACCAGAGTGTAAATTGGTGCCTGAAAACTTTAGAAAGCGAGAGGAAGTGTTGAAATTGCTACGGTAAGGTTTGAAAATGTCATAAGAAAACAAATGACTGACCCTTCCCCAATTTATACCCGTCTGAGCATTAAATGCTCACAAATCCCAAGTGACACATCGGTTAGCGGAACCGGGCTGCATCCTTGACACGTCGCAAGAAGGTTCTAGAAACATAATAAAAAAATCAGAAAAATAAGATCGGTTAACTAAGGTCATCGAATTGAACAAATTGCCAAACCTACAGATCGGCGAAAGCGATTCATCTAGGGATCAGATCGGGTACACATATCAAGGATCGAAAAAATAACCAATGCGATAACAAAACAAAAAAATTCAAATAAAAATTTCATTTCATTTTCAAAAGATCATATTATATCATTTGGGCGATCTCAAAAGATCTAATTACTTCAATTGGGCGATCTCAAAAGATCGGATTACATCATTTGAGTGATCTCAAAAGATCAGAAATGAGAGAGATCGGGAAATAAGAGGGGACCCGTTACAAGAGATAGAGATCGGAATAATGACCCTAAAAAGAGGATGGTCATAATAGGAAGATCGGAAGAAACAGGAGACGACTTATAGAGATCGAAGAGCGCAGAGGGGTTAAATAACTTCCGATCAGAACTTTCAATTAACTCTCTTAAGCATTGCAGGCGTGATCAGATCCTCACCACACATCTCATTTGCAAGGACGCACTCCTAGCAGCCAGATGCCAAAACGGTTAAAGCAGCCCTGTACATCCCAATCTACACCGTTGATTATAATTGTAATGATGGATCTGGAGCCCTCGAATCAAAAGCAGATGACAGATTCGACGCTTTTTATTCTCAGCCTTTGGATCCATTTCGTAAGCCAAGAACCTGGGCCGTTGGATTAAGAGGAGAAAGGACGGATATTTTGAACGGAATCCCGACCCTCCATTTTGATTCTCTTTAATTTCCAGACATCAGATTATGTCCTTTTGAATCTAAGCCCTCCGTCTTCCCTGGTGAGATCCTGACCCTTCATTTTGGGCACCCGTTCCCTATAAATACTTGCATGCAACACTGTAGAAGGGAGGAAAAAAGAAGAAGAAGGGGGTGATTATCGTGGAAAAACCCTGAACTTTGATTCAGTCTTGCTACTTGTCATTTTGAGCTTTCGAAGTATTAAGAAACTTTAGAAACCATTTTTCTTAAGTATTTCATCAAAAGGAGCTCTAAGTCCTGAGATTTTCATTTTCAGTTCCTGTGCACCACCCTCTGAAACCATCTTCACCCCGCCTCATTCCCACCGTTCTAGTATTTGTGCATTACTTTCCGAACTCAACTTCGTCCCGATCTGTTCTCATTTTCTCGAGTAAACTCAAGTCCTTCGGCCATCAGCTTTCACCTCTACAAGATTTGTGGATACCGAAGTCAGCTCACCTGTCTCCTCAACTTTCCACAGGTAAGCGTCTAAACTGTCATTTTGTTGAATATCCTTGGTTTTTTTTCTCTAGTTTTCTTCTAAAGTTTCTTTTATATCCAGTTACATTAAGTCTCAGAATAGGTTATCTAGGCCCGAAGTTATTTCCTGTGTCTTCTTTTTCTATTCATTCGCAAATTCCATTTATCGTCACTATAGTTTTCATTCCCTTCGAGAGTAGACATTCAAGTCATAGGCGACTTGTAAATACTCTAAAGAATATAGGCAGGGGTATTTTAACATGAGAGTTTTGGTCTGAACAAATAAAAAAAATAATAAAGAAAGATAGGTGTAACGAAAGGTCAAATAGATTGGAAACAAGAATAGGTCAAATAAACAAGTTATGAGATAGGGCCTCGGAACGAACCCAAGCGATAAGACAATAGATCGGGAATTAAGATAAGTTCGGATCCCGACCGAGCAGCAAAAGAGATCGAATGTTGCAAATCAAAGAATTCTGATAAAGCGATTATGCAAGAGATCGGCAAGGAGTTCGGTCTTTCGCCCACCCTCTAGTTAAAAGGTCCCGTAGGCTAGGAAAAGCTTTACACAGGAGTTTTCTGCGTCTTCGGTACTCCATGCCGACAAAAAGGGGTCAAGAGGGACCATTTACCTGAATCCTTAGTTCAAAGTTCTTATAAACACGATATTCTAATAAACACATTAAGAGATCAGGGGAGAGTTCTTAACCGAGCTCAGCCTAATTTTTAACGCAATATAGAGATCGGGAGAGAGTTCTTATCCGAGCTCAGCCTAATTTTTAACGCAATACATTAAGAGATCGGGGGAGAGTTCTTACCCGAGCTCAGCCTAATTTTTAACGCAGTATATTAAAGAGATCGGAGGAGAGTTCTTACCCGAGCTCAGCCTAATTTTTAACGCAATACATTAAGAGATCGAGGGAGAGTTCTTACTCGAGCTTAGCCTAATTTTTTAACGCAATATATTAAGAGACCGAGAGAGAGTTTTTACCCGAGTTCTCAACTCAAATTTCTAAATACACTAAGAGATCGGGGAAGAGTTCTTACCCGAGTTCTCACTCAAAATCTTAATAAAATATGTGGAGATCGGGGGAGAGTTCTTACCCAAAATCTTCCGCTTGAATTTTAACAGAATAAATTAAAAGATCGGGAGAGAGTTCTTACCCGAATTCTCTTAGCTTAAATCCAAACTAAAATATCACAACTTAAATATTCGAATTAACCCCCAACAAAAATCCATTACATTGAACCTATTCACTGAAAGGTCATCTCATGTACTCGTGTTCTTAAGCAACCCTAAATAGTGAAATATCAAATGTTCCTTTTATCCGCACAAAGGATTAACATCATTATTCTAATCCCCAAATTATCAATTTATAAAGAGCATAACATTAAATCTGCTTACCCTCGTCAAGGGACGAGGTGGGGTGCCTAACACCTTCCCCACCCATATACGAACACCGAACCTGGAATCTCTGTTTTCAAAGTGGATTTTAATTTTTAAAAAATGATTTTCTTTATTTTCCCTCAAAATTAAAGTGGCGACTCTCACTTTTCCCACTTTGGTGAGAACTCGTCCATGACCGCAAACCCTCATGCATGTGCATTGGCTTCAGAATCTAGCTTTAGTGCCTTGGGTACTTTCCACCTAAGATATAGAATATGCATGCATCTCTTTGCTAAATTGAGAACTCACTACCTACATAACTCAAGTGAGTCAGCTTCCACATATACTCACTAGTGTTTAAGAGGGTTGCTTGAAGGCTCTAAGCCCAAGAATACATTTAGAATGTATCACCTCTAAACAAAAATTAGAGGTCTAAAGGAACCAAATGTCAAAGGGTGCGCCTTGGTGCAACAATAAAGTACTCTTTTGTGGCCTGACTGGAGGTCATGGGTTGTAACCAGAACAATATAATCCTCACAACACATAGGCAAGACTACATATATCTAACCCTCCCTCGAGCAAGCAATGCAAAAGCTTATGCGCTAGGACACCCTTTAAGTTTAATGGAAAAGAATGTAAGTTTCCTAAGATTGAACAATCTTGCTAGAATTACCATAAGATGATTCCCTCAATCAACAAACAGATAGACTTCAATGGATAGTATGTGATAAGAGAACTTGGAAAACTAAGTTGTCACACATCACATATTAATTCGACATATATTTTCCTATATGTGATTGGGTTTGTAGCAATTCACTCAATCATATGGTTCTAGATTATCTAGCATTCCTTGTATCTTAGTGAAAAATAAAATAATTCCTCATTTTGACAATAATAGTTTTTAGTTTTGGACTTAGGAATGACAAAAAGCTATAGCTCATGAAAATACAAAAAGGAACCAAAAAAATAAAAACAAGTCAAAAGTGTAGTAGCAGCGATGATTTTTAAGAAAAGTGGATTGCAATTTTCACTTTTAGGAGGTAAAAAGACAAGAGAGGAAAAAGTTCAGCCATAGAGAGTGGAGAGAATCAGGAGGCTAGAAAGTGGAGAGAATCAGGAGGCTTCTTGTCAGATAGCTCAAATGCTTGATTCCATGCTGTGCTCTAAATATCACCTACGCCTAGTCAAGCTTACCTGTCTATGAACTCCTGACTGATCCTGGGGTCCTCAAAGTATCAAATGCAGAATTCTGCCCAGTCACATGTTGAGCATCTTTATATTTCCTGCACTCGTAGAAACTAAGAGTCGTACTTCAAAAATAAATCTAAATAGAAATCATAGGAACAATTGGATCAAATATTTGCTAAAAAGGCCTCTTCTTTTGTTGGACAACTAAGAGCACTCAATTCTAAAACAGCAGCTTTGAAAGTTTATGCTATTTAATCAACTCCAATGTTTGTTCACACACAATTGATAATTGGTACTAGCTTTCTGTTGCAAAGGAAATAAAAACATAGGCAGAAGCTTAAAGTTCTTGATGTATTAAACATGAGGAATTGAAAATGCTGATTTGAAAAAAAGGCATAGTGCAGCCATAACCTAAAACTACACTTTAAAAAGTTCGACCACAGAGACAAGTAAATACAGATGCCTTGGTCTAATGAGATCATCAATTAATATATTTGAGGATGTAGTACCTCCTAAGTACTTGTGATCATGAAATGCGCTTGAAGCACCTGCCCATTTCATCTATCCTGCAGCATCTCTATGGGTTCTCAATCAATAATCATACCCCTTTTAACATTGAAGTGGAAAGAGAAGAAAAGGTCAAATATTAAAAAGGAAGGCAGAGAAAGAATAACAGTGGCCATCAATAGAAAAGGTTAAGTGCACTACTGCACTTTTCCACTTCGAAAATGTATGCAGTAAGGATTGCGCGTGAACCAAAAAAGAAATAGATAAAAAGAATATTCTAAAATCTAATGCTGGATGGCCAAAAATACATGAGACCATCATTTTTAATTGAAACCACTCAAGCAAGAAAACTTTTCTAGCTTTTGCTCACTTTTCAAGCTGATGTGGAAATCATTAGAATATCACTTTCTGCAAGCTCATTTGACAAACCTGCAGGTAATGTATCTACCAGGCATGCATAACTAAAGTCACCAATTCAACATTCAAACCAGGTATATGAGTATCAGAGAATTAAAAGAGATTAGAACAAAATCTTATACAATTCACCCCTTTATCAACTTATACATAACGCAAAATTGATTTTCCAATTTAGTACAATCACAGTTGGACTCCACAAGAATCTGCCTTGAGCCCATACCCTATTGCTTTGGTCATGGATGAATTGACAACGCGTATCCCAACCAGCAACACTAGTAATTTCAGCAGAAAAGGTCAAATTTATTATCAAAACGTTCTCCTTGACTGTCTTAACAAAATAACAACACTAGAAAATTTCTCTATCCATGGATGTGTAAGGAAAACTTAAATCTACATGCCTTGCACCAACACGCAGAGTCACATAGTGATACTATTATATTATGCATTCAAAAGAGAAGAATCATTAATTCATCAACCCACATTATCATACGTAGGGGAAAATGATACCTTATCAGCAATCAGGATTAAAGTGAAAATAAAAATGGAAATTGCATAATTGTATCACACGAGTAATCAGAAGAAGGGAATCCTATTAAATTTGCAGGCACACTCATCTTCTGTGACTTCTTATTTAACAACAAAAACTTATATATTTTTTCAAAAGAAGCAAAACATAGAATACTATCTGCCAATATCAAAAGCAGCTACATTAATTCAATTATGGCTAGAAAGAGAACAGCACAATGGCCCACTTTCAGTGTAAAATGTTAATCAGTACATGGATGACAGCAAAAAGGAAAACCCACATATGATTCTCAAAAACGTGAAATGGGTTTAACTTATAACCAAATTCAGGCAAGTTAAAAATTTGAGAACAGTAAATTGCAACAATAATTCGTGTAGAAAGAAAGTAATAAAGAGTTCCAAGAAGACTGCCAAAAGAGAATCTGAGAGATACCCAGAATCCAAGTCTCTGGAGTGCGGAGATTTGGAGAAATGGAATCGGCAACCTGTTTTATTAGCAGGGGGTGAATCAAACATGGGCAGGCCTTGTATTTGTATCCTTGACCTTGAGCTGCAATTTTACATGCGCGCCGTGAACGACTGGCCCAGTTTTGCACAAAATTCTCCTATTTTTGTCCAAAACAGGCTTGGCCCATGACCTTCGCATACAATTTCATGTGAAGTCCTAGTTTCATCCAATGAAAACAGAATACAATGCCGTTTTCACTGCTTTTTAGTAGAATTTTGCATCCATCAAAATCATATGGTTTATCAATTAAATGAGTTTTAGTTGAGAAGCATCTTCATGCATTAATACATTAATTATTGCATATATTTTAGTTCCACTTTGCTTTGTTGCCAAACCCCAACTCTAATTAATCCTTTCACGTTTATCCTAATCCTCTCCTAATAATTAGTTAATCTCATTTTTATATCCTTAATCATTCCATCTTTTAAAACCGTGCTAGCCACCAATATTCCCAACCTCGTTTTGCCATCTTCCTCACGTTGCCACCTATTATTAATATGCTTTTATATTTACTGATCCAATGTTTTGCATAAGTTATCAATTAAAGTATTTGTTTTGTAATATAAAAAATGGTATATAATAGATATTAAATCTAATTAAAATGAAATTAATATTTATAAATTAAAACTTTTTATGTTGGATATCTTTTATATCATGATATATATATATAGCAATTTTTTTTTAATTAATATATATAACATAAATCTTCATAAAAATGAGTTTGATGCGTTATTCAAGTTTTCGATTGAATTTAAATTATTAAAATAGTTATTTTTATTATTTAATTAATGATTTTAAAAAAGAAAAACATGTTATTATAAAAAATGAAAATCATAAAATCACGACCTCTATTTTTTTTTTTTTAAAAAAAAATGATATAACGTAATTCAAAATCCAATGATTTTAATGACATAACATCACCATATACTTATTATGTTAATTATATACAATAGTTAAGTGTCGATCACATAATCTAAAACCTCTGATTACTTGATGACAAAGCATGAATAATAATTATTAAATTTATGACTTAAAATTTTAATTAATTTAAAATATTAAAGACACTTTTGTGATGTAATATTTTTAATAATAACTATATTAAATTATATTTAAGAGAAATTAAAAAAGTTAATTAATATATTTATTATAAGGAGTGTGTAATAAATAATTTTTTTTGATATAATTAAATTTATGAGTAATATAATTTTAATTTTATAATTAATCATTTATTTATTAGCAATAGACACGCTTACAATGCAAGTCTATGTTAAGAGAGTAAACCACCGTCGAGAGTGTACTTTGTGACAACTCTGAGCGATGGGCAGAGGGGAGAAGCAAAGGAAAACGTGTGGCTAAGGAACATGTTCACTGGGCCCTATCCTATTACTGGATAACCAAAAGCTATTACCATCTTTTGCTTTTCCACAAATTATTTTCCTTTTTTTTTTTTTTCGTCTTGAAGGTTGCTTAATAAATTACTAAACTTCTATATCTAATTTAAAAAAAAAAATCTAATTTTCAAGTTTCCAAACTCTAAATTTAATTATATATATTTTAATAATTTATATTTATTATACATAATATTAAGTGAATATTTCAATTAATTATAAAATTAACTAATAATAAAAGTTTTTTTTTAATATTATGATAAAATTTAAATATTATAATATTATAATAAATTCAAGATTTTTAGTGATGAATTAAATATGTCACTAATAATTTAAATTAATAATGGATTAATTATAAATTAGCAACATGCTTTTTTTATGTCATTAATGACAGATTTGGGATGAAAAGCAATAAATTTAAATTCATGGCTTTATAATTTCAGCTAACTCAATAATTATATTTCTGATTCCTATTTCCTTTTCCCACGTTTCTATCAGTCTACTTGCTCTCGATCTCTCTCAGTAGCAGAAGCTTTCGATCTTATTTACTATTTTGTCGACAACACCATCATCCCATCATCAACCTCACTCCTTTATCAACAGTTGGAATGACAAACTACTTGAAAATCAATCATCTATGGCCTTTTTTTTTTTTTAATATGTTAAGTTAATTTTCATTTACTTGTTATTCCATGTGTAATTGCCTAAATAAAAGAATTATTGTATTATATAATTTCTCCTATTTATTAAGATGAAATAGCAGCAAATAAATGTAAAGAGAGAAATAAATTATATACTCATCAAATTTCTTTTTTCTTACTGTCCAATTTCAATTAAGAGGAAATAGAAATAAAAGTAAAAATTAAATTAATTTATTTTTTACACTTATCAAATTTATAAGTCATTCATTTTTTTAAATATTAATTATACATATTATTTCTTTTTATCTTTTTATTAATTCATATTTTTTTAAATATAAATTTTTATCGTAACTTATTTAACTTTGTATCGCCATTCTATTAATTACCTTCTATCATCCTATCTAAAAAGAACCTTTAAGAGAAAAAAAAAAAAAAAAAAAAATCAGCGCCTTCTATATATATATATATATATATAGAGATATATACAAAATATCACCAACCTAACCCTTATATTCATTACCTTTCCTCACCCTATCCAAAGGAAGCCTCAGCTTACTTCTATACATATATATACAAAACATCACTAACCAAGAAAGAAACATTTTCAGAAAGAAAGATCGATGAGGCCTGCAGCTGCAAGCAACTCCAGTAATAGTGTTGATGGCAGCGGATTCCAGCACTGGAACTCTCCAGTCCCTTACCTTTTTGCTGGGCTAGCTCTGACGTTAGGACTCATCGCCATGGCATTGCTTATTCTAGCTTGTTCTTACAAAACATCACCATCAAATTCACCTCCTGATCATGAGACTGAAGAAAATTCTCATCAAAAAGAAGTCATGATTCAGTCCTTGGAGATGGAGCCAAAGATTGTTGTCGTCATGGCTGGTGATCATAACCCTACTTACTTGGCTAAGCCGGTGGCGTGCACTTGTCAAACTTAACAACTGTAGCTTATATCCATCATCCATCTTTTGGGCCTCTGTCAGATAACTGTTCACACTCTTTATATAGTTGTTTATTTTTTTAGTACTTTCTGATGAGATTTAGGCTTTTGCTGTTGTTTTTCTTGAAGTTTGGTGTGTACGGCAAGAAATATGTAAATTGATGAGAACTTAATCAAGGATCGATGATGCTATTAATTTTCTAACATAACTCTTTCCTTTCAGTTCCTTTCTGATCTCCTATATGACTTGCTTGAAGGAATTTAATTATGTTTAATTAAAGGAAATTACAAGAGATAAATTACTAGTACAATTATCATGTTTCAGATAACCAGTCTAGACAGGCGGAACTTGTTTACAACGTATCATCTTGGAGTTATCAAACTTTAACCAGGAGGTCTCTACAGCTAATTAAATAAGGTTTATCTTTCTTGCATATATGATGAGAAGAGTACTTCTTCTTGGAATTAAAAGAAATTAATAATGCCTATCGAAGTAGAAGATGAGCAATGAATTAATTATGAGTGTGATTTTGGTCCAATCTGTTTGAAAAAAAGATGAAAAAGATATATTTTATGGAGAATCACTTTTAATTAGGATTATTAGGACAGGATGAGAAATTTCTGTTGGGTGACATCAACATAAATCTTTTATGGGTCATATATAAATCATAATCAGCCACAAATATAGCAGATGATAGCTAAGCTAGCTATGTATGATTTGTATTGTGACAGCAACTTTCAAAGTTTCACATTCTGATCATGTAACAATTATAATGTTAGGTCTATCTGATCATCATGCATTTCAGAGAAAAATAATTAAAATTGTGTCAATTATATTATAATTCTAAAGTATTTTTTAGAGTACTGTGTTTAGCCACATGATATATATTCAGATTGATGATCTCAATGTTAAAATGACTGCATCATTAAAACAATTTCAACATTTATAAATATCATTAACTTTAATAAAAAATTTTAATTTAACAATTTCCTCAACTTATTATAGAAACAACTATTACATCGTAGGCTATGATAATAATAACAATAATAATAATCATAGCATGTTTGACATATGCATTAGCTCTTTTTTCTCTGTATCCATTAGCCAGCTCTCCTTTTGACATTAAGGGGTCTCATGATTTCAGTTTCTCCAATGTTTGGAAAGAATCAGCATTAATATTAAAAGGTAGAAAAACACAAGTGGGTTTTGGAGAAAAACCTAATTGCACATAAAATAAGCTTAGTTACTCTAAAGTTATTATTAGGTCTTCAATTATCTATATCCAAAACAGTCACTAAAAGGGTCTTCCAAGACTATTATTAGCCAACTCTCTTTGACATAAGGGAGAAAATTAAGGGCTGGATTAAGCTACAAAATTAAAATAGATGTGGCCACTCGAAATTGTAATTAATTCCTGTTGCAAGACAGAAATTAGAGGGTGAAGCGTGGAATAGACAAAGGAGTTAAGTAAGAAGTTTTTTTCTTTTATTATTATTTTTTTTTAAAAAGCAGAGTAAGTAAGAAGTTGTTGTTTTCATAACTATGGCAAATTAATAAGTCTAAATTATACAAGTGGATTTCTGCATCATCAATGATACCAACTTCCATTAGGTTCTCTACTCCATTAATTTATTAAAAAAAAAATTTATTTTTCTCTAATTGAATAAGTTTATTGAGATTTATCCTTTTGGTTACATGGAAGCCCATAGAAAAATGGAACCAGATGTGTACATGCAGAGGAATCTCAACAGAAGCTTTTTTTTTTTTTTTAGTAGAATCTCAGTAGGAGCGTTGAAGCTAACTAGCATGTATGTATAGATGTTATTTCTTATATGCATATATAAATAATAGTTTAAGTCCCTATTTAGAAATTTACAAGAATTTTATTCGATTAATTTTTTTAATTAATTTTTATATTTAAAATAAAAAAATTAATTATTTTTAACAGGAAAAAAAATTTTAATTTTCAAAAATATAAAAAATAAGCATAATTGTGAGATGTTTGTTATCTTTCAAAGATCCTAAAGGATATATACTTAACTAGCTTTTTGCACAATTGCAGTTCATGTAATTATTAATTAGCTAGCTTTTCACTCCACTCCATGTAATTAATTAATAAGGCATCTGGTAAATGATTGAGAAGCATCGTGTTCATTGTATAATTTGCCGATTGAGAATATATCTGAGCTTGTTAGGTACAGTAGTGCAAATGGTATCTTGAATATTTCTTCTTTGCTTTTATGCTGCATTTTTAATTCAATTAATCTTTGAAATATACATATACCATTAATTATTCCTCTACGTTAGCCCTTCAAATTAACAGATACCCAAATTAAAATAAAATATATAATCAGACATTCTTTGGGATTTAAAAAAATCTGAAAAATTCAGATGCCGGAAGCTTTTAATTTCCTTCACAATATACAGGCACAAAGGAGATGGATTTAAGAAATAAATGGAAAAAAATAAAGAACGGCGACCACATGAGCCACTTGCAGCTCGGGAGAAATGAAGTTTATATAAACGACATTGAGTTCGGTAAAACAATGGTCGTTTTCTCGTAAAGGAAAAAGAAAGGGTTTGATCTTCACCGACTATTTGCAGGTCATCAACATGGACCGTCAGATTAACATATAAAATCCTCCTTTGTTTTCCAAAGCAACCGGTAACCGGTCGACCCAGCCTTCTCCAACCCGAAACGCATCTCCCTCATTTTTTTACCATCTCCGGCACCATTGCAACCTGGAAACAACTCCCAAAGCGTTTGAAGAACCTCAACAACAATCCCTTGCTGGCGATTGCACTGCAAGCCGAGAGAAGTTTTTTTTCGTTTTTAAAACAGATCTTGGCACCTAAACATGGCTGCTGGAAAGGAGGAGGAAGTGGAGGTTAAGGATGAGCTTGCTGAATCATTGAATGATATCTTCACCAGTGTCTCCACCATGGTCAAAGGTGAACTTGAGGTCTCAATTTCAAAACCCAGAAATCTACTCTTTCTGTAGTCCCTTACTTCGCTTCCAAATTGATTATATTTGAATTTTTATTCTTGTTGTTCATGATTTTAGGGCACGAATCATCAGATGGAAATTTTGGAAAAATGAATCTAAGAACGGCTGAAGAGTATAAAGTTTTTGGGGATGTGGCTTCTGGATTGAGGGTTTTTGTGGAGCATTTGAAGTCAAAAAGTGCTAGTTTTGATGAGTGTGTTCAGCAAATTGATACAATAGAGCGGCAAGTGACTGAATTTGAGGCTTTAATGTCAATGCTTGATAAATATGTTTCTTTGTTAGAATCAAAAGTGCAATCTGTGTACCAACATCCACCTTCATGAATGAAAGTTTCTTTTTTTGATGTTGCCATGTTTTTTCCTTGGAATTTTTGTGCAATATAGATACATTCTGTGCATAGGATCAGAAATTGAGAATGATTTTTGGAAGTGAATTTTTCCCCCCAGCAAATTTGGTTGGTTTATTTCAATATTCTATTTGCTTGTTGGAGTTTCTATTCTATAAACATTTCTTTAATCAACTTTGATCTTTGAGAATTTGTGCTTTGTTTGCACTGATTTTCTCTTCTTACTAAGGAAATCTCATCTTTTATGTTTCTTTGGTTGTCTATTGTTATCCAGCTATTGCATTTTAACCTTCACGTAGCAGTTGCAGTGCCATTCATCATCATGGATGCTTGCCATCTTGAATTCATGTTTGATTATTGCCATTAATTTAATCTCAAATCTATACTGATTTCTTAGGCATAAGCATTCTTTGGCATTATTTTAGTGGATCTGTAATTGAAGATTGATAATTGTAATTATAAAAGGTTGCCTTATCCTTCCAAGGTAGTTCTTATTAAGGTTTAATAATTTTGTAAGCAAAGTAAATTCTATTGTTTCAGTGGATCTTTTACCAATATAATCATGATTTTATTCTAATGCTAGATTTTTTCCTCCTCTCGTTGATACTTGGCATTAAGTTAAAATTCTAGTCCACAATGATGCGACCCAACCACTGTTTAGTTTTTGTATTCTTGTTATTGTGCCTTGTGAGTTGTCCAAAGAAAAAGTTGCTCTCAGTGGGCCTAATCTATAATGTATCTGATCTTTTACTCACAAGGAAATTTTGCGAACGGTTTCACATTTTCTTGACGTAGTGACTGCTTCATCTCTTTCATATTTTTCCACCCTAATCAAATATTTATTTACTATGCTGTAGTAATGACTTCTTTTTAATAACACCTCTTAGATTTCCTTACTGGACGAGCACCGATGAATTTTTCATGAGTAGCTATCATTAAATGATTTTTTTATTTGTTTCATTATTTTTTAATAAAATTTTAAATTTATATTCATTTAAAATAAATTTATATTCATCTCTTTATATTTACATCCATTAAAAATAAATATAATTTTTTTTCAATATTGAAATCCTACCCCTCTCATTACTATGATTTTATTTTCTTATTAATTTTGTTTATTTCTTGTCATATTTAATGAGCTTGTTGATAATTCAAAATATAGTATGAATTGTTAATTACTTTTAGTTAAATGTTTTAAATTTTCAAGTAGAATAATGATACCTAATAAGTTTTTTAAAAGTGTTGCAGAATATTTATGTTCTACCTATATTACAATGCTTATCAATGAATTATTAAATTTTTTTTAAGGAAAAAAATCCCTCTTATCTTCCTGAAAAATAATGCAATCAAGATGTTTTTTATTTTTTTTCAGTAGATAATGAGTTGCATACGAAGAATATTCCTTTCCTTTTCGTAGCCCTTATTGCCGGAATGTGATTAACGGTAAGCCCATATTTAGATTCCTTGAAAGAACACCAATAGTGTTTCGTAAGATGTGTTGCAAAATGAATCTCAGCCATAAGAATTTCAAAAAGTTTCCTACTCAGAGCAGAAATGTCGTTTTGATGGATAACAGAGCAGAAGCAGCTAAAAACATCCCAGACTTTGATGTACATGATATTATTCTTACGTCAGATATGGTTTCCCACTTTTCTTGACATTGTTTAATACTTAAGGACGCGGCGGTATGGAAACGCAAGCAAGCCAGCAGGAATCAACTACTAAGAAAAAAATGGGATCATCTCTTTTTTCTTTTCCTACAATACCAATGCCTTCTTGTTAACTGCACAAAAGCCAATTCTTCTGTTCTTTGTTCTAATCCAAGCACTGTGCAACTTTACCTTTATTTAGTGCTATAAATACTGATATTAGACAACTCTCATTTCATCGCAGGCGAAAGAGAAACAGAGTTAGCGAGAGAGAGAGAGAGAGAGAGAGAGAGAGAGAGGAAATGAGGCCTGCAAGCAACCACACAACAAGTGGTGCTGGTGTTGGATTCTCGCACTGGAACTCTCCCATGCCTTACCTCTTTGGTGGGCTAGCACTCCTGCTGGGAATCATCACTGTTGCTTTGATAATCCTTGCCTGCTCATATAGGCAGTCTGTGTCCAATTCAGCAACACAGGTTCGCGAAGAGACACCAGTCAAGCAAGTAGACAGCTCTGAGCCAAAGATTGTTGTGATCATGGCTGGTGATGAGAATCCTACGTACTTGGCTAAGCCTAAGCCTGTCTCTTGCGATTGCCACAATGAAGAACAAGTTTAAGTCTGACGAATCTCAAGACACCCTTTTCTTTCTTTCGTTCTTTTCTTTTACCCATTTTGGTTTGCCTGCGGGAATATGTAAAGTGATGAGTATGAAGAGGATGATATTTTTGTAAGACGCATATATATATTTCAGTGATTTTTGTACCAAATAGCAAACATGTGCCTTTAAGAAATTTGTGAAATGAAGAATCACTTGACTAAACTTGTGAAATAAAGAAATTTGTTTTAGGACAATGTTGAAGTTGTTCACAGGGCATTTTGTCGGTTTGTCCAGATGCTGCAGAAAGCTTTACATTGTAGAGATCAAAATGATAAAAATATCTGTCGGATGATGTAAATAGATCTTTTCAGTTCATTATCAGCTGCCAATCAATCAGAGCTATGTTTAAATTCCAGAATATTCGAGGTTTCACCCAGTGAGAAACCATGGTGAAATAGGCAGCTACTAGATTATAGCTGGGAAAGTTCATGTTTCAGTCATCAAATACCTGTAAGAATTGGTCTTAAACATTAGCAGCCACCTTTGTCTGGATTATATATAAGTTGAACTGTTGAAGCCATTCTGTTTGTATTTACTACACTGTCTTGCATAGCCATCCAAGGATTCCTTTCTAGGTTAAAGGCACTCCATCTAGTCTGAAACTATAAGCAATTAAATGGGAAGATTTAATCATCCAAACACTATATGTGAATTTCACAGTAAAACCTCTTACAATCAACAGTTGTGAGATAATGTAGTTGCTACTTTCCCTGCACAACCAAAAACTTATTTAGCGAGGGTTATCGCACATGTTCCGCCTGCACATTCTGCCCTTAATAAACATGCTATCATTGTTGCAAAATTACCTGATACATAAGTTGCTCAATGATTATCACTTAAAACGAATTAATCCAGTGGCTACCTTATTGCATTGGATTAGGTTCAAGAGACGTGGCGGCCCGGAGATGTAATTATCATACTATTAATAGTGGAAGCAGAAGTAGAAAAATTGATCAAAGGTTAGCACACAGAAAATTGTTATAGAAACCGATAAGTGCTTTCCACATCATCTTCACATACTAGTGGTTGACAAAATTAATGAATTAATCCATTTATGCTTTTAATATGTGATTTTATTCAAAACAAAAATTCATTTAAAAATTGTTTAATGAGGATTGAAAAGTTATCATGATAAATTTAGGATTCTCACAATTGGGTTGTTATGATTAAAGTTGATGGCCATTGGACCCAACTTGCTCCTGTGTTTCTGAATTGGTGTGGTTTCAACTTTCAAATTGTGGGCTTTGTCGGCAGCGCAGCCGAAATGAACCTTTTCCGTCACATTAGAGCAGCATGTCCACAACTCTAACCATGAAATAAATTTCAAAGGACATGTGAATCACTGAGTACCTACAAATTCAATTAAGAGTCTTCTATACTTACTAATTGAAGATGAAAAAAAAAAATACACTTTCATTTAAAAAATGGCATATATTAAAAGGGTATTTATTTTAATTTATAAGTTGATCAAATTAATTTATAAGTTATAATTTTAAGTTGATCTATTTATTTAAAACATTTTTAGAACTTATAAACTGTGTGTATAAACCTAAAAAAATAAATTAAGGGAAAATAATTTTTTATTTTAATACTTATAAATTAGTTTGATCAAGTATTTTACTGTATTAACTTTATTTAATTTTGTAATTTTATTATATATCCTTATTGTATTTATTTTCATGTTCAAGTTGAAAAATTTATTTTCCTGCAATAATTTAAGTATATTATTTACATTAATTTTAATAAATTTAAAATTATTTTTATTAATTTTAATGAAATATTTGTCTATAGGATATTTATTTATTATATTGTAATATGATTGAAATATATTTTGATAATATTATAATAAAATATTGAGTTAATATAATTTATTATTTAAAAAATTATTTAATATGTTTTTTGCTATTTTAATAATAAATGTACTTATAATTTATTTTTTATCAAACGTGTTAACTGTTTATTAGTCACTTACAAGTACGTTAACTAAATACATTTCTGTTTAAAATTTTAAATGCTTATAAATTCAAATTAACATGTGCTTATAAGTTAATTTTTATAAATTAAGTCAAATATCTTTTAATTTTAATTATTTTAATTACAAAATAGTACTAATGTGTTTTTTATGGCATCTTGGCATGAATGAATCTAGTCTTGATATATGCCATGATGCCTAAAGTAAGAGCTCACATTGACTAAACACAAACAAGTTACAAAACTATGTGAACTTGTGATATATAATGAACAAAAAAGCCCAAAAGCATATCTTTGATAGCCATTTAGAATGAATCAAGCACCAGCAGTTAACTAATGATTAATAACTAAAAGTGTAAGATGGATCTCTTTACATCTCTTTTATTTGATTCCAAATTGATGAATTGACACCATTAACACTTTATTTGAAGCATATCTTCAAGGCATAAAGAATCTTCCTCTATCTCAACCCCAAAGGCCATTATGTCTTGAAGCTGCCCAAACCCACTTCAAACTCTTCCTTATATAACAACTCAACCCTACCTCTCTGAACTTGCAAGACCAAGACTCCTGGAAAAAAGAGCTAGAGTGAGAAAAAATGGAGGCGAAGATGAGCCCTGCTGCAACCTCTACACCAAGCATCCATGTATGGCATTCTCCAATACCTTTCCTTTTCGGTGGTTTAGCTGTCATGTTAACTCTCATTGCTGCTGCTTTAATCGTTCTAGCTTGCTCCCATAGAAAGAATTCTTCAAGACCTGCAGCAAGTTCGCTGGACTTGCCAGTTGAGGCTCAGCCAAAGATTGTTGTTATATTGGCTGGAGATGACCAGCCAACTTGCATAGCAACACCACTCGCTTCTTCAACAACTTCTTGTCAACATGTCTGAATGTTCTACACTCTAAATTTTTAATCGCTGGTTTGGTTGAATGACTGAAAAAAAAATTAAAGGTTCTTTTTTTTAATCGATTTCGAGATTAAATCCAAATTAACAAAATGGAAGACGAATTCATTTTGTCATCTCTGAAAGATCATGTATTTTATAATTTCTAACTAGAGCATCTACTAATAGGCAATAATACAACTTAATAAATAAATACTCAACTCAACTAAACTTTTATTTCAAAAATTTATTGGGGTCGGTTATGTGAATTTTTTTTCTCATCTCTAAACGATTTTGAATTAAATTCTCGAAAATGTATAATACTTCTAGGTCATTTCATATTACTCTCCTTTAAATCAATTTAGGTCTACTCTTTCTTTTTTTTCATTCCTCTAACCTAATGTGTTCTTGTGAAAATTCAATATTTTATCTATTTATTATTTATTCATTTTAATTAGCTAACAATAATTTAATATATTTATCTAAAAAAAAGAGAAGAGAATTATTTTGTTGGATGGTCTGCTTATTTATTTATATATATATATATATTTTTGAAATTAAATATATATATGTAATCTGAACAACTCAGTTCAATAATTTCTCTTATCCCATTCTATACCTAATAGAACTCTTAAACATATATACCATAATTATATCTTTCTATTAAATTTTGCTCTCAAAGTCTGTTTATCATTTCTTTTTTTTTACCAAATATTCTCAACTAGTATTTTCATCATCTTTTATTATTGTTATATATATATATATATATATATATATATATATATATATATATATATATATATATATATATATATATATAAATTTACGATTTATAATCTGATGTGCGCAGAGAATTAGGAATGACAATGGGTAGGGTACTCGCGAAAATCACCCTATTCGAATCCGAACCCGATTAATATTCTTAAAATCGGACCCGCTTTCAAACCCGATTAAATTTTATTATCAACTACCCGAACCCGTCCCAAACCTGATTGTTATTACCCGAAAAATACCTGAACTCGTTTAATTTTATATATTTAATTAATAATCTATATAAAAAATTATTTTTATTAATAATTTATATTTTAAAAATTTAATAATTTCATAAAATATTTCAATTTTATTTTATTTAAAATAAAATATATAAAAATTTATAAATATTATTAAAAATGTATATTTTTTATATTTAATTAAATATTTATATAAACGGGTTCGTAACGGATACCCAACATATAAAACCCAACTCGATCTTAATCCACACGTATTAAATTTCAACCGAACCCGCCCCAAACCTGATTATATATACTTAAACTTGTCCTATTAGGGTTTCGCTTGATCGTACCCGCAAAAACTCGATCCGCTGCCATCCCTATAGAGAATCCATAAATTCTTACTTCTCTATTCATCACTTTGGATTCTAATTTCAAGGAGATTTGAATGTTTAATATGTCAACTGAAATTGTCTCTCTTTCATTAAATATAACTATTGTCTTGGAAGTTTTAGGTGTGTGGTAATTATAGCATATGACACCGTTATAGTCTCTTTTAAAATTTCTTAGCATTAAATTTGTTATTAAATGAAATTTTAAATCAATATTTTAACAATTATTTTACATGTGATTTTCTAGAGTTTTATTTTATTATTGAATTTTATTCCGATTTTGATTAAATAATTGATTTTGTTAATTATCTCTGCATTAAAGCCATTAAGATTCTGGGAACAGGCCTTTAATGTATTTGTATTGATTGATATCTGACTATAAAATTTACCGATGCGTTACACTGAATTGATTTGAGATTGATTTGATTTTATGGACTCTCTGAAATTATTGAAATAAACTGTTGAAATTGCACTATCAGTTATTATTTGCTATCTGAAATTTTTTTATTGATTTTGATTGATTTGTACAAATTAATTTTCTGTTTTGAACCAGTATCTGTATCTGTTATCTGACCCCACCGTGTGGACTATCACAGTATTAGGTTGTATTGTTGAGTCATGCATCATTGCAATTTATGGTTTGCATTAGTATCATATGCATTGATATTTGTGAAGGAGGAGGAAGGTATCTAATATCCGTAGCGCTTATCCGCCTTTGGTGATGTGGAGGTAGCATCACCCACGTGTACTGTACCATAAAATTTTAGTGCATAAATTTATTTTTTATATATATTTTATGACATTATTTTATTAATAATTTTGATAGCATGAGCATGATTTTATTGAATAAAAAATTTATTGTGAAATTAATCAAGCGCCCGCTTGTTCCTATTCCGCTGTGTGCTATAATTATCATTCATCGAGCATTAGCTCAAACCACGTTTTTCTTTGTCTGTTATCTGTTTTAGATCAATAGAATTCTGCAGCTGATCCAAATATTCAGTCTATTTTCTGGAGAGGGAAAATCTTTGATTTGTTCTCATAGTATGCCTGAATTCATGTTTCCTCTCGCTAATAATTAGTTTATTGAATAGTTTAAGTTTTTATTTAAAACCGATAGCGACTCCACCGTTTACTTATAGGATATTTATAATGTTTATTCAGTATTTTGTTTATTTGAATTTTATCTATTTTTTTATTAATAAGTGACAATATATTTATTTAATATAATCTGATAATGCTTTCATGATTTAATAATACTTAAATTATGAACCGGTCAAGACACAAAATTTTTAGTCATGACAAAGTTAGTATCGAGCTGTGTTGAGGTCTAGTAGACTTGCATAGCATAGGATCCTTAACGCCTTTTAGTTTATCTTTGCTTTAGATTTATTCATCTTTCGTTCTTTTTCATCTGTCTTAATTTCGCTCACATTTTCAGATTTAATGCTTGTTTATTAAAATTAATAGGTGCCTGGGTCTGTTAGACGTAAGAGGAGAACTAGGGCCAAGGGTCTTAATAGTGTAAACCTTGATCCAACAGGGGAGGTACCACCTCAAACTATTAATCAGACACCTGAACAGACGCCTATGGCACAACATTCCAATTAGCTATTGCAGCTCAAGCATCTAGAGCTGGTTAGGTTACTATGGCATATCCGCGTGGGGATTGCATGCAAGAATCATGTTGTTAATACTATAACTGAGTACCTTACAACTAAATCACAGAACAAGGGGTTGGCCCTATTTCAAAGACCACCGTGATAGGGCTCTATTCCCTGACTCTACAGACTTTCTCAAGCTAAAACCAAAGGAGTTCACTGGAGAGGATGCATTAGCTAATCCTTTAGATTTTCTAGATGACATGGAGAGGTGTTATGACACTATGGGTTGCAGTAGTGCTAGGATGGTGATGTTGGCAGGAAATCAGCTTAAGGGAGTTGCTCGTGAGTGGTATCTCTCTAAGAAGAATTGGCGACCCGAAGGTTCTATCCTCTGGCCTGAGTTTCACTCTCTCTTCTTAGAGCGATTTCTCCCTCCAAGTGTTCAAGAGGCTAAGGCTTTAGAGTTTGAAACCTTAAAGCAAGGCAACATGACAACATGAGAGTGTGAGAGAGTTTAAAATTAATTTTGTTGTCCTTTGTTTGATTCCAAATGAGGAGAAGAAGGCTCGCAGGTTTGAAAGGGGCTTATGAGACAGGCCAATTGATCGCGTAGCTCCTTTACGACTACCTAAATATGAGGAGGTGGTTGATTGGGCTAGACAGATAGAGATGTATGATGATAAACGTTGGGCTCGTAAGCAGCGCAAGCGGTTTAAGAAAGATAGTCAAGGTAATCAGTTTAACAGAGGACAGAGTCATCAGAGTTCTTATCAGGGTAATAAGCAGGGTTCTCAGTCTACAGTTGGCAATAGGGCACATCAATCTAGAGTTAGTCAGGGATGTGAGCAAAGGACTCATGCAGGGAATGCTTGGTATAATCAGATTAGCACTGGGCCTGTTACCACTCCTTGTCAGCATTATGGTAAGCCACATAAGGAAACTTATCATTGGGTCACTAGAGTATGCTTTGGTTGTGGACAGCTGGGACACCATAGATAAAACTGTCCTACTAGTGGGACAACTTAGGGTGCTGGTCAGGCAGCACATTCTACTCCCTCTTAGGTTCAGCCAATTTCACAGTATAGTGGTAGAAGTCAGGGTTCTGGTGGTCGTGGTTAGGGTGGTAGAGGTTCTGGTTGTAGAAGATCTACTCAAACTCAGGGACAAACATCTGGTGGTAGAGGTCAAGCCAGGGTTTTTGCTTTGACTCAGCAGGATGCTTAGGCATCTAATGCAGTAGTGACAGGTACACTTCCTATTTGCTCATTTGATGCTAGAGTACTGTTTGATCCTGGTTCCAGTCATTCCTTTATTTCTCCATACTTTTCCATGAGATTTAGTACACCACCTACTTTTTTAGAGTATCCTTTATCTGTATCAACACCTATGGGGAATGCAATAGACACTGATATGGTGTATAGGGAATGTATAGTTCAAATTGAGATAGAGAATTAGTCAGAATCTTGTTTCTTTGGATATGTTTGAGTTTGATGTGATTTTAGGCATGGATTGGTTAGCCACTTATCACGCTTCATTGGATTGTCATAATAAAGTTGTACTCTTTAAAATTTATAGGAGGCAGAATTTCAATTCTGTGGAGATCACAAGATAGCCTCTAGTAATCTTACCTCGAGTGAGTGCTAGCCGATTATTGTGAAAGAGGTGTAAGGGGTATCTAGCTTATGTTAGAGACGCCTGTAGAAGATGTAGGTTTGGAGAATGTTGCAGTGGTTAAGGAGTTTCCTAATGTGTTTCCATAAGATTTATCAGTTTTCCCGGAGTGAGAGGTAGAGTTTGGTATAGACTTAGTTCCTGGAACTGAGCCCATATCTATGCCACCTTATCATATTGCACTCGCAGAACTTAAGGAGTTGAAGGAGCATCTACAGGACCTACTAGATAAGGGGTTTATTCACCCTAGTGTTTCTCCATGGGGTGCTCCTGTGTTATTTGTGCTGAAGAATGATGGGGCTTTGAGAATGTGAATTGATTATAGGCAATTGAATAAGGTAACTGTGTGTAATAAGTATCCTCTTTCACACATAGATGACCTATTTGACCAACTTTAAGGTGCAAAGTGTTTTTCCAAGATTGATCTTTGATCTGGGTATCATCAATTGAGGGTCAAAAAAGAAGATATACTCAAGATGGCCTTTAGGACTAGGTATGGACACTATCAATTTCTTGTAATGTCTTTTGGTCTTACCAATGCTCCACCGCTTATGGATCTCATGAATAGAGTTTTCAAGCCTTTCTTAGATCAATTTGTTATAGTGTTCATCGATGACATTCTAGTGTACTCAAAGAGTAAAGAGAAGCATGAGTGGCATTTGAGAATTGTCCTTCAGACCTTATGGGAACACAAGCTATATGCCAAGTTCTCAAAATATGAGTTCTGGTTAGATAATATAGCTTTCCTAGGCCATATAGTGTCTAAGGATGGGGTGTGTGTTGATAAGAAGAAAGTTGAGGCAGTGCTTCATTGGCCTAGATCCACAACTGTGTCAGAGATTTATAGTTTCTTGGGTTTAGCAGGGTATTATATATGGTTTGTTCAAGACTTCTCTCAGACATAAAGACCTTTAACTACGTTGACACAGAAGAATGTGAAATTTCAGTGGTCTGAGGCTTATAAAAAAAGTTTTTAGGAGCTTAAGACTCGTTTAAATACAGCGTCAGTGTTACCCCTTTCGTCTGGATCAGGGGGTTATGCAGTATATTGTGATACTTATAGGATTGGTTTAGGATGTGTTTTGATGCAGCATGGACGGGTTATTGCATATGCTTCTCGTCAATTGAAAAGACACGAGCAGAATTATCCAACTCATGATTTGGAAATGGCTATAATAATTTTTGCTTTGCAAATCTGAAGGCACTATCTGTATAGATCTTCATTGACCACAAAAGCCTCAAATACATCTTTAACCAATGTGATCTTAATCTTAGGCAAAGGAGATGGGTAGAATTGTTGAAAGATTATGATTGCACCATACAGTATCATCCTGAACAAGCTAATGTGGTGGCTGATGTCTTAAGTAGAAAGTCTTCTAGTAGTTTAGCCCACATATCTACCGAGAGGAGGCCTCTGATTGGTGAATTACATGAGTTGCTAGATTAGGGAGTAGAATTTGAAATCGATCCGATCATTCTTAGCACATTTTCCAGTGAGACCTATTTTGATTGATCGAACTAAGGCTGCTCAGAAGAAGGATTATCAGTTGTGTAAGATTATAGATAGTATCCATCAAGGCCAAGCTCAAGGGTTCATGTTAGATGATGATGGAGTTTTTCGTTATGGCCCTAGACTTTGTGTCCCTAGTGTTGATGAGTTGAGAAGAAAAATCATGGAGGAGGCACACCATTCTGCTTACACAGTACACCCAAGTTCAGCCAAGATGTACTGTGATTAAAGGAAGCATTATTGGTGGGGTGGCATGAAGAGGAATGTTGCAGACTTTATTGCTAAATGTTTACTTGTCAACAAGTTAAGGCAGAACATCAGAGACCATATGGGTTACGTCACCCATTACCTATTCCCAAGTGGAAGTGGGAGCACATTGCCATGGATTTTATTGTGGGTTTACCTAGTACATGAGGTGGTTACAATGCAATTTGGGTGATAGTGGATAGATTGACAAAATCGCCATTTTCTTCCTATGAAGACTACATATGACTTTGCTAAACTTGCACAATTGTGTATAGACAAGATTGTTAGTTTTCATGATGTTCTAGTTTCCATTGTCTCCGATCATGGTACTCAGTTTACTTCTTGATTTTCGAAGAAATTCTAATAAGCTTTGGGAACACGAGTAAACTTTAGTATCGCTTCACCATCGCATGATGGACAAATGTAAAGGACCATACAGACGTTGGAGGACATGCTTCAGGCATGTGTTATAGATTTTTGTGGTTGGGATCATCATTTGCCTTTAGTAGAGTTTGCTTATAATAACAGTTATCAGGCAAGTATAGAGATGGCTCCATATGAGGCATTATACAGTCAAAAGTGTAGGTCACTAATTTGATGGGATGAAGTTGGAGAAAGAAGGCTTACTAGACCAAAATTGATACAATTAACTTCAGAGAAGGTTCGGCTAATTCGTGATAGACTTTTGACTGCTCAAAGTTGTGATGTAAAAGTTATGTCCGAATTCTAAGTATAAAGATATAGAGTTTATGATTCGTGATCATGTATTTCTAAGAGTTTCACCTATGAAAGGAATCATGAAGTTTGGGAAGAAATGGAAGCTTAGTCCTCGTTTTGTTAGTCCATTTGAAATTTTGGAGAGAATTGGAGCAATTGCTTACCGTTTAGCCCTTCCACCTAGTTTTGCACATGTAAATCCAGTTTTCCATATTTCTATACTTAGGAAGTATGTACCCGATCCATCTCATGTTTTGCAACCTCAGACCATACAATTTAGGGATGATATGTCATATGAGGAGCAACCAGTAAAGATTTTAGATCGATAAATTAGGAAACTTCAGTCTAAGGAAGTGGCTTTGGTGAAAGTCTTCTGACATAATCACTCAAGTAGTGATGCCACATAGAAAGCAAAATCTGAAATGCGAGCCAAATATCCTTATTTGATTCTTCAGGTTAAAATTTTGTATGTTTAAATTCGAGGACCGAATTTCTTTTAAGGGGGAAGTATGTGGAAACCCAATATTTTATCTATTTATTATATATATATATTAATTAGCTAACAATAATATACTATATATATATAAAAAAAAGAAAAGAGATATATTTTATTGGATGGCGTGTTTATATATATATATATATATATATATATATATATATATATATATATATATATATATATATATATATATATATATATTATTTTTGAAATTAAATATATATCTCAGAATCCGAACAACCCTGTTCAATAATAACTCTTATCCCATTCTATACCTAATAGAACTCTTGAAACATATATACTCTAATCATCTCTTTCTGTAAAACTTTGCTCTCAAAGTCTGTTTATCACCTCTTTTTTCTACCAAATACTCTCAACAGGTATTTTCATAATCTTTCATTATTGTTATATGATTTTGATAGCATGAGTATGATTTTATTGAATATAAAATTTATTGTGAAATTAATCAAGCGCCCGCTTGTTCCCTGCCTGCTGTGTGCTATAATTATCATTCACCGAGCATTAGCTTAAACCACGCTTTCTTTGTCTGCTATCCTGCTTGCATCAAGAGAATTATGTAGTGATCCAAATATTCACCATTTTTTGGATAGGAAAATCTTTGATGTGTTCTCATGGTATGTCCAAATTCATGTTTTCTCATGCTAATAATTAGTTTAGTTTATTGAACAATTTAAGTTTTTATTTAAAATCTATAGAGATTCCACAGTTTACTTATAGGATATTTATGATATTTATTCAATATTTTATTTATTTAGATTTTATATTTTTTTTTGAAATTAGTAAGTGACAATATATTTATTTAAGATATTCTGATAAGGCTTGTATGATTTAAGAATACTTAAATTATGCGTCAGTCACGACACAAAATTTTGAGTCGTAACAGCTCTAATTGTCTAATTTGAGTTTTCGTATGTCTACACTTTACATAACTAAATCACCTCTGTCTCCTTATCTCAACTTATCTTTAATTAGCACTACTTTTTTTTTAATAAATAAATAAATAATAAAAGGAAAAGGAAAGCATAACTTTTCGATGGAGTTAGTGGATGCGGCAGCTTGGAAATGAGAAAAACAGGACTTGATTGTTGATTTAACCACTGGGGAAAGGGAATTAGTTCCATTACGACTCCTTTCTCTGCTTTCAACATATCCTATGGATATTCCAACTACTGGGGTCTTCGATTATAATATTAATTTTGTTGTGGATTTAAAACAGGAATTTCAACTTTCTTATCCTCTGTTTGAAATGTAAATTTTATAATAATTTAATTTAATTTAATTTAATTTTTTTAATTCTCATATTTAAAAATTTAGTGGATGAAAAAATTTTTTTAATTGAAAATAAATTATTTTTTAAAAAATGAAGTAAAAAAAAATATAATTATATAATTTTTTTTTTCATTCAAATAATTTTTTGTTCAAAACGAAACTTATTTGATTAAATAAGAGAATCTAGCTCGTTACTGGTTTTAAATGGAAGACCAAGAAAGAAAAAATGAGAGCTTTATTAATAGTGCATAATAATTAAAGTAAAAAGCAATTAAATTAGAAGAAAGTTGAGGCCAATAAGTCTAAAGAGAAGTGCATTCCACATCATCACATAATAATTTGTGAGAGGATCATAAGATCAAGAAAAAAAAAAATAGATTTTGACAAATTTATTTCCACCCACCAAAGTTTTGAATGTGATCCATCACTAATCTTTTTGTGTTTCTTTGTCATTTAATTTCATGGAAAATTACAGCCACCCAATTCCTGTTTGCTGTCCTTCTTCACCACACATATGCATAGGGGTGTGCAAACGGTCGGGTCGGTTCGGTTCTGAATCGAACCGAATTGATAAAATTGAAAATCAAAAATTAAAAATTTTAAAAATCGAATCAAATTGATTAACAAGAGAAAATCAAACTGAACTAAACTGATAAATATCAGTTCGGCTCGGTTCGATTTTAAACCGATTAAATCAAAATTTATAAATTGAGCATTTGATTTTCAATTGGGTTGGGTTCAGTTTTAAACTGATCAAACCTAAATCTTATGGTTCGGTTCGATTTTCTTTGATTTTCTTGATGTCACGACCCAACCTATGGGTCGGACCGGCACTAGGACCTGGGCCAGCCTAAAGCCCCCGAGGCCCGTAGTAAGCCTAACTATTCACTTAACCCAACTCTAAGGCCCATTTGGGCCCAATTTCAAGAATCAACTGGATAGAGTTCGGTCATAAAATAGACCTTTCAACGGGAAGTTTTTGACTCACCCGACCTGTAAACACAATAAATACTCAATTGGGGAGCTCAGCTCACCCTCTACATACTCATCAGCATAAAAATAAATGGGAGCTCAGCTCCCTCATCCAATCCATCAAACATGCATAGAATATTAAGTTTACAGGTCCAAAATAATAATTTAGTTTACAGACTCATATCAAATAAACATTTCTAACACATGCGGAAATTCTAAGATTTAACAAGTTTATACAAACGTTAATAATCGACCTGCGAGGAAGAAAGCAGGTTAATCTCAAAAATATCCTCCTGTGGCCTGAAAAAATATTGAACAGGAGTGAGCGTTCGACTCAGAGAGTAAAATATCAATTTTAACCATAATCTCTATAACTATCTAAAACTAATACACCCTGTAGAGTGAAATGCAACATCAACAACATTTTTCACATCATAATATCATAAAGGTAATTTGGAGCACTCACACACCCAGTGATATCAATTATAATATATGGGAGCTGATCCCCTATACAGATCTCTTAAATCCAACCTGGTGCCAGCGAAGAACTCAAGCCGGACTTTCGCTTAATAAACCAAATCGGGGGTCCCAGCGAAGAACTCAAGCCTTGACTACCCCTCGAAGGATCGGGTCCCAGCGAAGATCTCAAGCCGTGACTACCCGTCCTATCCATAGTCCACACCACATCACATGCACGCCAACGCACGCACACTGCTCCAAATTACCACAGCAACATACATGGCACTTTCACAGTTATGAATGCAACATAAATCGTGCTTAAAGTTTATCTACATAGATATATACATATAAGTGATACATGGGCATGCTTGAACATATAATAATAGTGAAATTACAATTAAAATTAATATTTTACTCACAGACTTGACAACGGTTATTGTGGCGGCTGGGCGGAGGAAGAAGGCTGTCCCGGCTCACCTGACAATTACATTACAATTATTTAATACAAATGACTCAATACAATCAAGAAAAGACCAAATACGTCCTAAGTCGTGCCGAAAATCCAAAGATAGTCTCCCTATACCTAGACCTACCCAACTCGCAAAATGGCTCAAAACACACTTCTATATTCACAATCCATATATCCACAACTCAATCACATCACACAGCCCTCCCGCCCATCAAATTAGTCATCCATCACAATATGTAAAATTTCAATTTAGTCCTTATAATTGATTATTTTTGCAAAACTACCCAAACAAGCTCTAAAAATTCTAAAACTTTGCCCCGCGGTCCTTAGCAATATTACTAGGCTATTGCAAAAAGAATCATAATTTTCTGAGCTACCATGAATATTTTATGAATTTTTAATCCTATTTAAGCACTAGAAAATTACGAAAAAGCAAGGTTCGGGTTTACCTTTGCCGATTCCGACTTCGAACGCTCGGACGCCCGACAATGGGGGGTAGCCAAAACCTCGGTCCAATTCGGAGACTTTTCCGGTAACGGGTCTGTCTGGCCAGAAATTCACAGACCTGGGCAACTATCGAATTTCCGTGAATTGAAAATACCTACACGAAGCCCACGACACGGGGGTTAGTACATAAATTTTTCAGAATTTTCTAAGCTCATTTAATGCTCGAAAAGACACTGCGAAGTTCCCTGGGACCCACCGAAAAATGGTGTCGGAAAAATTCAAAATTTATGTCACCGCAAAGCACTCAATGAGTGGAGCACTTTGGTACTCTCTGTTTTCTCTTGGAATTTACGGTTATAGAAATCTAGCCCAAAGTCAAAATGGGCTAAAACTTCCCGGGAAAAATTAGACAAACCGCTCGATGGATTTCGTGTTCTTAGTGTCTATGGAAAGCTCTCGACGAGTAGATAAGTTTAGACACAAGACCCGATCCGATTGGTGGCCGGATCAGCCGGATTTTGGCCGGGAAGGTGAACGGTCGCGCTGGCATCACACGCTTCGAGCCGCTTTCCGGCTGCTCCAGTGTGGCCGGCCGTGGGAGAAAGCCGAGGCGCGGCCGCGAGGTGGGGAGGCAGGGAGGTGGCGGCGCAAGGGAGGAGGGAGGAGAGAGAAAAGAGAGAGAGAAGGGAGGAGGCCTGGGCGCACATGGAAGGGAAGAAGAAAAAGAAAAGGTTTGTTCGATTCGACGGTCCGATCCTGGTCCTAGTTCGATTCGGCCTGTTCGATTCAGATACAAAATTTTTGAATTTTACTCGCCAGACCAAAACGAGGTCCAAAAATTCTGAAAAAAATTCTAGAAAACTCAGAAAAATTCGTAGATTCCAAATATATTTTTAGTTTTGCCACGTGGTCTTTAAATTAATTTTTAAAAATCATCAAAGTTTATATTTTCGGAAAATAGAACCCGATTTTTAAAATCCGAAAAATCTCCAAAAAAAAATCCTAAAATTTAAATAAAATTAAAATACCAAAAATGCTCATAAAATAATAAAATTTAAAATTTTGGGGTGTTACACTTGATATATATATATCAATAATTTCGATTCGATTCAATTTTTTTTTTTTATGAAAATAACTGAACCGAATCGATTAATCAAAATTATCAAAATTATAAATCAAACCGAACCAATTGAGTTTTAAAACCAAACCGATTGAACCGAGTTAACTCGATTCGATTTGATTTTTCAATTTAAGCCGAAAACTGCTCTTCCCTACATATGCATAGGGAATTTCACATTTCTAAATCTAGTTAATTTATATCCTTTTGGTTGGCACCTACCACCTAGCTAGATTCCCATATATTTCTTCTATAATTTTTCTTTTGAATTTTTATTTCTTGTTTAAATAATTTTATTTTTAAATTTTTATTATAATTAACTCATAATTTTCTATTTAAATTTAAATGTATCCAATTTTTAATCAGAAAATTAAAATAATAAATTTATAATTAGTTTTTATATTTTTTTATTGATAATAATAATTTTAATAAAAATATGTTCACATTTTATTATTAAAAATTTAAAAAAATTAATCAAACATTTACGCTGTATAAAGTTTTTTACGCTTGAACTTAGGTTCGATTATTAAAGAAAGTTGTTAAAAGATGTAAGAAAATTGTTGAGAAAGACAATAATAAATTCCGAAAAGATTAATCTTATGGAAATGGAGAATTTCTTGATATACCAAAAAAATATAAAAAAAATTGTTTAACCTATTTGAATTTAGACAGAAACATGGTCAAATATTTATGGACAAAATTGAGCTTTCTTTATATTTACATACTATTTTTATTCATTATAATTATGCATATTTTTTATAACAGTGTTTGGTATATAAAGACATCGTCTATATATCAATGATGAAATTATTTAGATGTCCATGTATGTCACGACCCAACCTATGGGCGGACCAAGACTAGGACACAGGCACCCTAAAGCCCCCGAGGCCCGTAGTAAGCCTAACTGTTGATTAACCCAACTCTAAGGCCCATTGGGCCCAAATTCAAGAAAACAAACTGACAGAGTCCGGCCATAAAATGGACTTTCCAACGGGGAGTTTTCGACTCACCCGACCTGTAAACACAATAAACAATCCATTGGGGAGCTCAGCTCACCCTCCACATACTCATCAACATAATAATAAATGGGAGCTCAGCTCCCTCATCCAATCCATCAAAACAGACTTAAAATATTAAGTTTACAGGTCCAACATGATAATAATATTACAGACCAAATTCAAATAATTACTGCTAACACATGCGAAAATTCTAGGAGTAATTAAAATTACACAAATATTAATAAACAACCTGCGAAGTAGAAAAGCAGGTTAACCCAGAACAAAATATCCTCCTTTGTCCTGTAAAAATTTTTGAGCAGAGTGAGCGTTCGACTCAGAGAGTAAAATATCAATTTTAACCATAATCTCTATAACTATCTAAAACTAATGCACCCTGTAGAGTGAAATGCAACATCCACATCATTTTCACATCATAACATCAAAAAGGTAATTTGGAGCACTCACGCACCCCGTAGCATCAATCATAACATATGGGAGCTGATCCCCTATACAGCTCTCTTAAATCCAACCTGGTGCCAGCGAAGAACTCAAGCCGGACTTTCGCTTAATAAACCAAATCGAGGGTCCCAGCGAAGAACTCAAGCCGTGACTACCCCTCGAAGGATCGGGTTCCCAGCGAAGAACTCAAGCCGTGACTACCCGTCCTATCCATAGTCCACACCACATCACACACACACCAACGCACGCACACTGCTCCAAATTACCACAACAACATCATGGCACTTTAACAGTTATCAATGCATCATAAATCGTGCCTAGAGTTTAACTACATAAATATATGCATATAAGTGATGCATGGGCATGCTAAACATATAATAATATCGAAATTACAATTAAAATTAATATTTTACTCACAGACTTGACGACAATCACTGTGGCGGCTGGGCGGAGGAAGAAGGTCATCGCCACACGACAATTATATTACAATTATTTAATACAATCTGACTCAAAACAAACAAAGAAAAAGACCAATACGGCCTAAGTCGTGCCGAAAATCCGGCAGAGTCTCCCCTATACCTAGGACCTACCCAACTCGCAAAAAGGGCTAAAAATGCACTTCTATATTCACAATCCATATATCAGCTCAATCATATCATACAGCCCCTCCCGCCCATCAAATCAATCACCCATCACAATACACAAAATTTCAATTTAGTCCTTATTATTGATCATTTTTGCAAAACCGCCCAAACAAGCTCTAAAATTATAAAAATTTGCCCGCATGTCCTTAGCAATATTACTAAGCTATTGCAAAAGAATCGTAATTTTCTAAGCTACCACGAATATTTTATGGATTTTTAATCCTATTTAAGCACTAAAAATTACGAAAAACAAGGTTCGGGTTTACCTTTGCCGATTCTGACTTCAGGGACGCACTCGGGACGTCTGACAATAGGGGGGTAGCCAAAACCTCGGTCCAATTTGGAGACTTTTCGTATCGTCCGTTCGCCGGAATTTTGCGCATCCGGCCAATCGCCGAATTTCGGCGAATCTAGGATACATACACTAAGCACATAACACGGGGGTTAGTACATAAATTTTTCAGAATTTTCTAAGCTCATTTAATGCTCGAAAAAAACACTGCGAAGTTCCGTGGGACCCACCGAAAAACGGTGTCGGAAAAATTCGAAATTTATGTCGCCGCGAAGCTCTCGACGAGTGGAGCGTGCTGGTAGCCTCGGTTTTCTCGTGGGATTCACGATTTTCGAGAAATCTAGCCCAAAAGTCGAAATGGGCTAAAATCTTCCCGAGCAAAAATCGGACAAACCGCTCGATGGATTTCGGCGTTCTTGGTGTCTATGGAAAGCTCTCGCCGAGTAGATGATTTTGAACAAGACCCGCCCAATCGGTGGCGGATCGGCGGATTTGGCCGGGAAGGCTGAGCTGCGCACAGGGGCGTTTCGCGGGCGTTTTAGTCGTTTAGCGGCGCCGACCCATTGCTGGTGACGGGCGCGCCGTCTGCTAGGGGTCTGGTGGTTGGCCGCGATCGGGGTGGGGAGGAGAGAGAAACGAGAGAAAAGGGAGAGGCCATCGCGGGAGGGAGGAGAAAGAGAAGAAGACGGTCCGATTCGACGGCCCGATCCGTCGATTCGATTCGCCGGTTCGATTCGAAATACAAAATTTTGAATTTTTACTCGCTCGGACCAAAACGAGGTCCAAAAATTTCAAAAATTCCATAAAACTTCGAAAAATACGTAGACTCCATATCTATTTTTAGTTTTGCCAAGTGGTCTTTAAATTAATTTTTAAAATCATCAAAGTATATATTTTCGGATAATCGAACCCTATTCTTAACATCCGAAAAATCTCAAAAATATTCCTAAAATTTAAATAAAATTAAAATACCAAAAATGCTCAAAAATTTTAAAATTTTGGGGTTTTACATTCTTCCCCCCTTACAGAAAATTCGTCCTCGAATTTTACACAAAGCGAGAATAAAGCACATGATTATACATTGAGCAGGATAAGGGTACTTGCTACGCATGTCCTGCTCGACTCCAGTGCACTCTTCCACCGATCGACTCCTCCACAAAACCTTAACCACGGGGATCTGTTTTGATCTCACTGTCTCACTTGGTAGTCCACTATGGCTCTGTGCTCCTCAAATGTCAAGTTCTCTTTTAGCTCTATCACATCCGGCTCAAAGACATGAGAAGGATCGGGAATGTATTTCTGAGCATGGAGATGTGAAACACGGGATGAGCGTGAGAAAGGTTGGGTGGTAGCTCCAACCGTAAGCAAGCTGCTCCAACTCTATCGAGAACCTCAAAAGGTCCGATATACCGAGGTGCCAACTTGACCTTCTTTCCAAATCTCATGACTCCTTCATTGGAGAAACCTTCAGAATACATAGTCGCCATCGCAAACTCCACATCCCTCCGTTTGGGGTGCATAACTCTTCTCTCTCATCGAAAGTTGTCCTCGATCGTTCCACGATTAAAGGAACTACCTCAAGTGTCTTGCACTAGGTCTACATCATGCACCTTCGCTTCCCCATTTCTGTCCAACACAGGAGAGACCTACACTTTCTTCCATATAGTGCCTCATAGGGTGCCATCCTATCTTTGGAGTGATAAGCTGTTGTTATAGGCAAACTCCACCAAAGCTAGCGCTCATCCCATTGACCTCCAAAATCCAAGACACTCATGCGAAGCATGTCTTCCGATGTTTGGATTGTCCTTTCAACCGTCCGTGCTGAGGGTGGAAAGCCGTCTTGAAGTTCAAGCAGTGTGCCAAGTGCCTCCTGCAACTTTCTCCAAAATCGAGAAGTGAATCGGGGCCCTCTCCGGGATATTATGGAAGCGAACTCCATGCAATCGACTATTTCTCGAATGTAGAGCCGGGCATCGTGCCCACAGTATGTAGTTTTTAAGGCAAGAAGTGAGCTGATTTGGTTAGACGGTCTACAATTACCCATATTGAATCATATCCTCGCGTGGTACGAGGCAACCTTGATCCACAAAATCCATAGTGATCATTTCCCACTTCCATTCGGGATAGGGAGCTCTTGCAGCTTCCCCGACGGTCTCTCGTGTTCAAACTTCACCTTACGACAAGTCAAGCACTTGGACACAAAGTCTGTTATGTCTCTCTTCATGCCATTCCACCAGTAGCTATCTTTCACATCATTGTACATTTTAGTGGAACCTGGGTGGACACTGTACAGTGTGTAGTGTGCCTCTCGCATGATTTCATTCCTGAGGTTGTCTACATCAGGCACACATATCCTAGAACCTTGTACCAGGGCACCATCATTGGCAAATCCAAACTTACCACCTTCACCTTGCTGTACTCTTTCTATGATCTTCATCAGTTGTTGGTCTCTGTGCTGGGAAACTCTAACTCTGTCCCTCAAGTCTGGCCTCACTGAAAAGTGAGCCAACAATACCCCCTCATCTGAAAGATCCAGGATTAAACCTTGATCCATCAACTCATGTACCTCCTGAATCAGTGGTCTCTTCTCTACTGAAATGTGCGCCAAAGCGCGGAAGATTTTACGCTCAAGGCATCTGCCACAACATTGGCCTTTCCTGTGGTGGTTGGATGGTGCAATAATAGTCTTTCAGAAGCTCCATCCATCTCCTCTGTCTCAAGTTCAAGTCCCTCTTTTGGAAGATGTACTTCAAACTCTTATGGTCGGTTTATATCTCGCACACGTCACCATACAGGTAGTGTCTCCAGTTTTTAGTGCAAAGACTACCGCCATTTCCAAATCATGGGTGGGGTAGTTACTGCTCATGCCTCTTCACCGCCTTGAAGCATAAGCCACTACCTTTCCATTCTGCATCAAAACACACCCTAGGCCAACTCGAGGCGTCACAATACGGTGTATCCTTCACCACTCACAGTAGTGTCAACACAGGGGCGGTGGTTAGACACTCCTTAAGCACGAAACTCTCCTCACAGTTATCTGTCCAAATGAATGGAACATTCTTCCTGGTCAACTTAGTTAGGGGAGCCGCTATCCTGGAGAAATCTTGTACAAAACGCCTATAGTAGCCAGCTAAACCCAGAAAACTTCGCACCTCAGTGACTGTTGTAGGCCTAAGCCAATCAGTTACAGCTTCAATTTTCTTGGGATCCACTTGAATACCGTCACTAGAAACCATGTGTCCTAATAATGAGATGCTCTTCAGCCAAAATTCACATTTTGAAATTTTGGCATATAGTGCTCCTCAACGCGTCGCAACACCATCCTCAAGTGCCACACGTGTTCTTCCTCGGTCCGAGAGTATACCAGAATGTCATCTATGAATACGATGACAAAACGGTCCAAAAATGGCTTGAACACCCGGTTCATCAAGTCCATGAAGGCTGCTGGTGCATTAGTGAGTCCAAAAGACATCACCAAGAACTCATAATGACCATATCTTGTCCTGAAAGCCGTTTTGGACACGTCCTCATTCCTGATTCTCAACTGATGGTAGCCTGATCGTAGGTCTATCTTGGAAAAGAATCTAGCTCCTTGGAGCTGATCAAACAAATCATCGATCCGAGGAAGTGGATACTTGTTCTTCACAGTCACCTTGTTCAGCTGTCTGTAGTCGATACACAACCTCAATGACCCATCCTTCTTTCTCACAAATAGAATAGGAGCGCCCCAAGGTGAAGTGCTCGGACGTATAAAACCCTTGTCCAAAAGCTCATGTAGTTGCTCCTTCAGCTCTTTCAATTCTGCTGGTGCCATCTGTAAGGTGGCATCGATATGGGGTTTGTACGGCACAATATCAATGCAAAACTCTATTTCCCTTCCCGGTGGCAACCCCGAAGCTCCTGGGAAGACATCCATAAATTCTCTGACAACAGAAACATTTTCCATGCTGACACCTTCTACAGATGTATCTCTCTCCAATGCCAAATACCCTTGGCATCCACGCCTCAACATTTTTCTAGCACTAATTGCTGACACTAAGTTATATGGAGCCACGCTCCTGTCACCGTCAAAGCTAAACTCTTCCACATCAGGTATGTGGAAATACACCTTTTTGTTACTGCTATATAAGGTGGCATAATGAGTTTACAACCAATACATCCCGTGATTACATCGAAATCCATTCTTGGTAGAGGAACCAAGTCCGCTGGGAGGATCTTTCCATCCACTACCACCGGGCTACCGGAAAAATCATATCTACATCTATGTTGTCGCTAAGTGGGGTAGCTCGACAAAGGGCACTCTAAAGTTGTAGGGTTTTACCCAACCTCATGGCAAACACAGGGAGACAAATGAGTGCGTAGCACCGGATCTATCAAAACACGAGCCTCATAAGAACGGACAGGAAGAATACACGCCACAAGCGCATTGGAAGCTCGAGCATCTGGTGGGTCGGGGTGAAAACCCGAGCTTGATCCCTACCCGAGTGGCGTAACCACGACATCGCTTCTACCTCGACCGCCTCCAAATCCACGTCCCCTTGTCCTCGGCCTGTTATCGAATCGATGCTGCCATGTTGGAAGCACTGGATACAATCGGCGAGGAACATTGGCATGAGAACCTGTGACCCCATCGTGGCTCATCAAACGGGCATTCTCTAGCAAAGTGACCTGGTTGGCCACACACAAGCATACTCGAACCCATCAAACAAGGTCACGAATGTCCTCTTCCACACTTGTGCACAAGGTGCCAAGGAGGATCTGAACTGCACCAATCGCCAGGCTGAATCATGACCACCGCTGGATCCATACCTGCTCAATCCTCGAGGTTTGTGTCTAAAACCACTCTTCTTGTTCTGCTTTTCCTCTGTAATTACTCGCCACCATCAGGAGTACCCATGGAAGGACACTGAGGAACCCTCTCGCTCTATTTTTCTTTGCTCTCCAGTCATCCGCAAAGATAGCTAATCTCAACTGCAGCTCGATCAACCACCACATCAAAAGACTGATTAGACATCATGGCCGTTCGCATACCTCCCGCAAGCCCCTTTAGGAATCTCTTCACCTTCATAGTTTCAGCAGCTTTGCTGCAGGGCATATCTGCTCAATTCGAAATTGCGGCATATTCATCTCTGCACACGCCATTACGTCTTAAGGCCTCAAAAGTCCACTGTTTCTGATCTCTGAAACTTTCTGGCACAAACCGATTGATGAACAGTTCCACAAACTAAGCCCATGTCAAACCCTCCATCCGGGATAACAGGTAGTCATTAATCCATTGTCTAGGCATAGGCCCCATGACATGCTGCATACACTCTATCAGTCTTCCATCGAATCAGTAATTACTGCTTCTGCTGCGAGAATCCAAAACCGATATCGTCGTCGACACATCATAAGTACCGTGCACCAACTTCTTGAAATTAATTATCTGCTTGTAAGGTTCTCCTCTTGGTGCGGTGGACTGCTGCTGCTGTGGAGGATGGACCATATACTGCGCCATCATGTCGATGGTTCTCTGTAGACCAGCTAGAGTAGCTGCCATTGGGTCCATGGGACACTGTGCCATAAAGGATCTGATCTCAGAGGGTGGCTGCTCCTCTACTTGAGCGGCTCTAGGCCTCCTACCCGCCTCCTGGGCGGCGCCTCATCTGTCGACACCTCGTCGGGCACATCCGTTCTCAGTGCGATGCGGCTCTCCGCTTCAACGCAATTTCCTGAAATTCAGAAGAATTAGCCAACAAATATTCAAAAGCGCACATTATCTGACTCTATAGACTCATATTTATACATAACATATGGAGCAGAAACTAGAAGCAAAGATGACAATGCAAGACGAATGTGGACCCTATATTTCCGCATGTGACTCCTAGTAGACTCTTCCCAACACTTTAGACAACATTCCCTAAGAATCTGGAGCCTAAGCTCTGATACCACATTTGTCACGACCCAACCTATGGGCCGGACCGGCACTAGGACCTGGGCCAGCCTAAAGCCCCCGAGGCCCGTAGTAAGCCTAACTGTTGATTAACCCAACTCTAAGGCCCATTGGGCCCAAATTCAAGAAAACAAACGGACAGAGTCCGGCCATAAAATGGACTTTCCAACGGGGAGTTTTCGACTCACCCGACCTGTAAACACAATAAACAATCCATTGGGGAGCTCAGCTCACCCTCCACATACTCATCAACATAATAATAAATGGGAGCTCAGCTCCCTCATCCAATCCATCAAAACAGACTTAAAATATTAAGTTTACAGGTCCAACATGATAATAATATTACAGACCAAATTCAAATAATTACTGCTAACACATGCGGAAATTCTAGGAGTAATTAAAATTACACAAATATTAATAAACAACCTGCGAAGTAGAAAAGCGAGTTAACCTAACAAAATATCCTCCTGTGGCCTGTAAAAATTTTTGAACAGGAGTGAGCGTTCGACTCAGAGAGTAAAATATCAATTTTAACCATAATCTCTATAACTATCTAAAACTAATGCACCCTGTAGAGTGAAATGCAACATCCACATCATTTTCACATCATAACATCAAAAAGGTAATTTGGAGCACTCACGCACCCCGTAGCATCAATCATAACATATAGAGCCGATCCCTATACACTCTCTTAAATCCAACTTTAGTGCGTGAAGAACTCAAGTCGAACTTTCGCTTAATAAACCAAATCGAGGGTCCCAGCGAAGAACTCAAGCCGTGACTACCCCTCGAAGGATCGGGTTCCCAGCGAAGAACTCAAGCCGTGACTACCCGTCCTATCCATAGTCCACACCACATCACACGCACACCAACGCACGCACACTGCTCCAAATTACCACAACAACATCATGGCACTTTAACAGTTATCAATGCATCATAAATCGTGCCTAGAGTTTAACTACATAAATATATGCATATAAGTGATGCATGGGCATGCTAAACATATAATAATATCGAAATTACAATTAAAATTAATATTTTACTCACAGACTTGACGACAATCATCATGGCGGGTGGGCGGAGGAAGAAGGTCATCGACTCATCGACAATTATATTACAATTATTTAATACAATCGACTCAATACAAACAAAGAAAAGACCAATACGCCCTAAGTCGTCAAAATCCGCAGAGTCTCCCTATACCTAGGACCTACCCAACTGCAAAAGGGCTAAAAACGCACTTCTATATTCACAATCCATATATCAACAGTTCAATCATATCATACAGCCCCTCCTGGGCCCATCAAATCAATCACCCATCACAATACGCAAAATTTCAATTTAGTCCTTATTATTGATCATTTTTGCAAAAACTACCCAAATAAGCTCTAAAAATTATAAAACTTTGCCCCGCGGTCCTTAGAAATATTACTAAGCTATTGCAAAAAGAATCGTAATTTTCTAAGCTACCACGAATATTTTATGGATTTTTAATCCTATTTAAGCACTAGAAAATTACGAAAAAACAAGGTTCGGGTTTACCTTTGCCGATTCTGACTTCAGGGACGCACTCGGGACGTCTGACAATGGGGGGGTAGCCAAAACCTCGGTCCAATTTGGAGACTTTTCGGTGTCAGACGGCTCGCTGAATTTCGCACTCCGGTCAATCGCCGAATTTCCGCGAATCGAGGATACCTACGAAGCCCATAACACGGGGTTAGTACATAAATTTTTCAAAATTTTCTAAGCTCATTTAATGCTCGGAAAAACAACTGCGAAGTTCGTGGGACCCACCAAAAAGCGGTGTCGGAAAAATTCAAAATTTATGTCGCCAAGCTCTCGGCGAGTGGAGCGTCTTTGGTAGCCTCGGTTTTCGTGGGATTCACGGTTTAGAAATCTAGCCCAAAAGTCGAAATGGGCTAAAATCTTCCAGCAAAAATCGGACAAACCGCTCGATGGATTTGGCGTTCTTGGTGTCTATGGAAAGCTCATGAGTAGATGATTTCGACACAAGACCGGTCAATCGGTGGCGGATCGGCGGATTGGCGGCGAAGCGCGCCTTGGCGTTACGCAGCGTTTTCCGTTTAGGCGTGGCCATTGGTCGGCAGTGCCCATTGGTCTGGGGCAATGTGGTACCGCCTGGCAGGGGTGGGAGGAGAGAGAAAAGGGAGAGAGCCATCGCGCGCGGGAGGGAGGAGAAAAAGAGAAGAAGACGGTCGATTCGACGGTCCGATCCGTCCGGTTCGATTCGGCGGTTCGATTCGAATACAAAATTTTGAATTTTACTCGCCTCCGGAAAAACGAGGTCCAATATTCCGAAAAAATTCAATAAAACTCAGAAAAATACGTAGACTCCAAATATATTTTTAGTTTTGCCACGTGGTCTTTAAATTAATTTTTAAAAATCATCAAAGTTTATATTTTCGGAAAATCGAACCCGATTTTTAAAATCCGAAAAATCTCAAAAAAATTCCTAAAATTTAAATAAAATTAAAATACCAAAAATGCTCATAAATTTTAAAATTTTGGGGTGTTACAATGTTTCTTAATTATACAGTAAATTTAAATAACTTCATCATCACCATATGTGTATAAAGTATAAATATCATCTACATGTAGCATTGTTTTTTTCATTATATACTATTAATTATTATACAGCATTTAAAATTTTAATTAAGTTTGATTGTAATGTATAATACTTTTTACGCTATAAAAAAATAACATTTGGCTGAAAATTTCGTTGCTAATAATATTGACTAGATTTATAGCAATAAAAATTTTAATTTTTCTTTATTTGCGGGTAAAAATTTTAATCTTGCGTAGATATCATCAGTAAAAGTAAATTTTAATGAATTTGGATTTAGTGACGGACTACATCGTCACTAAAAACCTCCCTAAAAATATATTATGACTGATGGATTCTTAAATTTGTCGCTAAGGACAATTTTTTTTTGTAGTGAAGTTGTAATTGGGATTTGTGAATTTAAATCAAGGAAATAATTTGAATAAATAATAAATGATATTTATTAAATTTATTTAACTTTAATTTAAATTTAAGTTTAAAATTTTATAATTATAAAAAACGACATTCTTATTTTGCAAAGTGAGAAGTTTTATACATTGAACTTATGAGAAACAAATAAAGAATATGAAAAATGTGTCAAAATGACATGGATTGATAGATATAACCCTTGAAGATAAAGAGGAATATTCGAGAATACATATCCATAAGAACGTTGATTGGATAAAGCAGTATATTTTTTAATTCTAACTGAGACTCAAACTCAAGATCTCAAAGCTTATTAATAATTGCTTGCTTTGTTGGTAGCTCATCTCATCTTAGTAGCACTCATATCAATAAGAGATAATTCTTTCCAATTTCCATTCTTATATAGATTTACTTCATCGATGTATATAAACTATGGAGAGTTGGAGACGTAGGCAATTAGTTCCTTATCCTTCTAAAGGAACTCTGGATGATAATTAGCTACTTCAAATTTCAAGCAAATTAAGATGCAAAATCTTTATGGAAAAGATGTTGCAAGAAACTGCTACATCAATTTCATTGCCCTACATTGTCCCACAGCTGCTGCTAACTACAAGCACAAAGCTAGCTCCAATGGGGCCTCCCTTTGTCTTCTATATTGCCTTTCATGATTGATGTAGAAGACTGGAATTCTTGAAGGTGTGAATGATTTGAAAGGGATCTGTTTGCTTTCAACTAATGCAAATAGATCATAGGAGTATATTCTAAATAGGACAAACTACCCTTAATCTCATGCAACTCGACCACTAAATTTAAGTACTGTGAAGTAAAAAAAAAAAAAGTCACCCATGGTAGTGAAATAGTGTCAAAGGATATAAACAGTAAACATGGTATCTAGCTATGTGTAGGCTATAGCCATGTGCAGAAGCAGAACATTACATCGGTCTTTTTGGTTCATCACTAGAAAACAGGCTGCTGAAAGTGTTAGTGGACGGCGCGGCGGTTGTAAACGCAAATGGGTAAAAAAATTGATGATGGTCTTGTTAGATGGATGGCATCAGAATTATGAGTCTTTGGAACTGTGCATAATGGGAGACAGCAATCTTGCCTCTTCCTAGGAAATTTTCTCTCTTTTCTTTGTGTGGATATATCCTCATGATTTTCCAATTCATGTCTATGTATAAAAGTATGTATCAAAGTTTATTGCAAGAATTAATAACCACTATATATATTAAAAAAAAAAAAAAAGGGAACTTGTCAAGAATGGGATTCGAACCCATGCCCTTTCGGACCAGTACCTGAAACTGGCGCCTTAGACCAACTCGGCCATCTTGACTTATTTAAATTTTACCACTGATACTATTAATTAACTATTTCTTAATTAGCTGATGGTAAATTTTTTTATTTTTATTTGGCTTTGACTCCAATCAGAGTTTATATTTAATGCTTCACAGCTTCGAAAATGACTCCAAATATATTTTTTATATCATTAAGTTTCAATTTTTGATATAAGCCTATTGGTTGTGACTTGTAAAGACTTTATTTGAAGTGAAATATTATTAACAAACTATGATTCAAACCAGCAATATACCACGTTTTGATCTCGGCAGCTAAACGACAGCAGCCTGCTTTATTAGTATTAGAGAAAACAGCAAAACAGGAAGAGAACAAAAGCCAGCTGAACTTAGGTAGTCTCCATTCAACTATTGTAATCCAGAAACATTTATTTACTAGTTGGCTTCTCCGAACATTTTGCCCACAAAAAGCTTACATGTGCTTCTGACAAGTTACAGAATTAAAGGCTTTAAAGACAAGGAAGAAGTGGGGAGGCTATGCTCTAACATGCTTGTGTGCATGGCTTTCATATTCTTTCAGGATTGAGGAATGGGTTTTTCTTGATTTCTTGTTACTAGATAGAAAGAATTCAGATTGTAAAAAATTGAAATCCTTATGGTCGGTAAAAGGCTGACTGGTATTCAAAATGACGGCTCCTCTCCTTAGGATCTTTACTTACCATATTTTATTTTTTCAATTTTTTATTTGTTTGCATAACTAATTAGTTAGGATAAGCTGGATTATGCTAGTTTAATCAGACAGTGTTGGCATATATAGCAGGTTTCAGGATGTCAAAGATCATTGTACCTCTCCTTAGGGATTTCATGCACTTCTCGAACTTTTTGTGAAAAGTGTCTCCTCCTCTTATCTTCTCGTAGCCTTCTTTGGAACAGATACAACAACACTATTCACCCAAGGAACCTCTCAGCTTCGTTAATGGATTCATCCAAATACAATTTAGCCACAGAAGGATGTAGCAGCAGTGAATCCGGATGGACAACATACATTGCCTCTCCCATGCAAGAAGATGACAGTGAGTGCAGTGACAATGACAATGATCACAATACTACCGCCAACGATGGAAATGCCGATGATGATGATAAGCAAGACAGTGATGATTCAATGGCTTCAGATGCTTCCTCTGGCGCACATCATCTCTGTAAACCTGAGAATGGTCGTCAAGCTAATCATGGAACAACTGGTTTTAAGCATGACAAGGGCAATAACTTCAAGCATTGTTCTCCAGCAACAAAATCAAACAGAAAGGACAAGAAGAATGATGTAAACAGCACAGAAAAGGACAGAAGACATTCTGCTAACAGAAAATACAGCAAGTAGTCCAGTTCAAGTGGTGCAAGACTACAGGTTCGTAAAAATCACTACATAAACAGAACAAACATGTATTTTCATTTTTAGTCATCCTTCTTGAAACACGTTCTACTCATCCTTTTCATGGTTCCTGATTTTCATTGTATTATTGAAATCAAGATCATCATATTGAAACAATTTCTTATCAAATCATTACACAATAAAGTCCATATATTTATGTGCCGCCATTCAGTATAAAACCTGCTTGATATTGCAGCTGGCACCTGGAATGAGGTTAGTTAATTAACTTGTTGATCATACAATATCATGAATGATAGAAGGGAAAGTCATATCTAGTTCAGGAAAATATTTTCTCATGCACAAATTTTTTTAATAATAATGGGGGGTCATGCGGCCATGTTGAGTTAATCAAGCAGCATCAACCAAGAGTGTGTGCTCTGCTGGAAAGAGCATAGATCCCCTCTTTGTTTTGTGGCAGGCGCAAAAAAAAGGAGGAGAGATCAGCACAGAAAGCAAACGGCAACATGGCTTGCGCGCGGATATTGGGGTTTCAAGAATATAATTATTTGGGATCAAGTTAAAAGGAAATGATACTTATTTCCAGGAAAAAGATCATAACACTGTGCCCATGCGGCAGTGCCCTCGTGTGCATGTTCAATGAATCAATACAACAGAGTATTTCGTGCTGGAAAGAAAATAGATCAACATAGAAAGACAAATGCCAACCACAAGGATCAACATAGATATTTATAGTGACAGAATATTGGCATGCTTATATAACTCAAATTCCGCAAACAAGGTGCAAGCGCAACAGCTAGGCGACTATAGAGTATGGGCTGTACCATCAAAATATTCAAGAATATATATATTATAACATACACACTATAAAATCCAGGAAACCTGAATTTCTTTTCCTAATGAAAACAAAAGGGAAATAATAATATAAATGAGCATGTTTTATTTGAGTCAGACAAGAACACTACGAAAAATAGACAAAGTTAAAAGGAGCTTACAAATTTCTTAAGAGGTAAACTCGTAGATTCGATGGAGTTTCAGCTTTTCACTGTCAGTAACGTGGAAGATTAAACATAATGTTTAGAATTCCTGAGTAATACAATCAGCTTTTTGCATTAAAAGTGCTGATATCCAGACAGGACTATTATAACAGAGGGAAAAGGACGCCAACTTCTGGATAGGGGAAAGTATGCCATATTTTTGCCCTTCCATCATTCTAGTGAACAGATATATATATATTATATTCTCTTCGCATAAAAGTATCCTACAGCATAAATTAATAGAATTATAGCTAATTATTTCCACAAAATAATAAAGATAATACCCTGTTTGGAAAGAGGAAGTGTAAGATAAGGCAAGGAAAGGGAGGAAAAATATGTAAATTATGAAGGGCATGAAGGGCGTTGAAAGGTAGGACAAAACGTTCCAACGGTCATGCTCCTTTAAACACTGACATGCAGGAGAATGGTTACCAAACCTCATAAAACCATCTGAACCTCCCTCCAGATAGTGTAAAGAGCATACAAAAACACCACAAACGAGAATCTCTTGCTCAAATATTTTCACAGTATTATTACACAAAGTGGCTAAAAAGTTCCTCAACTAGAAAAAGAGTTACCAATTTCAGCATTACAAATCAAATCTCAAGGTAAAAGCAGCAGAACTACCAAAGCACAACCACACATACAAAAGCAAGGTAAAGTCTCAATATAAATTGCATTCAACAAATTTGATTGAGATACATTTTGACGAAACAGGATTTGTGACACTTCTACCCATCAGAGTCTAGAGCAGAAATTATTATGCTTATTGAGAATTTTGATTAAGCTAGATACCATGAGGTGACACATTAATTCTTCAACTCTCTTGCAATCTTGAACCATTCAGTGTGGAAAGATCCTTCAGTATCAACCCTTTCATATGTGTGAGCGCCAAAATAATCTCTCTGTGCTTGGACCAAATTAGCTGGCAACCTTTCCCTTCGGTAAGTGTCAAAATAAGCAAGACTAGAAGACATGCCAGGAGTGCTAATACCAGAATTGATTGCCAGACATACAACCCTCCGCCAGGCAGACTGGCGCTCAATGATTTCCTTTGCAAACTCTGGATCGACAAGAAGGTTAGCCAGGTCAGGGTTCCTATCATATGCTTTCTTGATTCTGTCTAAAAACACAGCTCGGATAATGCAGCCTCCCTTCCAAATCCTAGCCAGTTCTCCCAATTTCAAGTCCCATCCTTTCTCAATACTCTTTGCACGGATCAGATTCATCCCCTGTGAATAACTACAAATCTTGGATGCATAGAGAGCTTGTCTCACATCATCAATCAACTTCTTCTTGTCCACCACTTGGTCAGTCAAAATTTCTCCAAAGCCACCTGCTTTGAAGACTTTAGCAGCTTCAACTCGCTCCTCCTTCAAACCACTGAGGAATCTTGCATCCAAAGAAGATGCAATTGTAGGAGCTGCAACTGATAGATCAGCAGCTTGCTGTACGGTCCATTTACCTGTACCCTTCATACCAGTTTTGTCCAAAACCTTGTCAACCAAATATCCATCTCCCTTGTCATTTTTAATTCCAAATATATCTGCTGTGATCTCAATCAAGAAGCTCAGAAGCTCACCCTTGTTCCATTCTGAGAAAACATTTTGCAGTTCCTCATTAGACAACTTTCCAACTGATTTTAGTACATCATAAGCCTCTGCAATCAGCTGCATATCACCATATTCAATTCCGTTATGCACCATCTTGACAAAATTACCAGAGCCACCTTTACCAACAAAAGTCACACAGGGACCACTGTCAGGAACTTGAGCTGCCACTTTAAGAAGAATGTCTTCAATGTATTTGTATGCCTCAAAGGAACCTCCAGGCATCAAAGAGGGTCCATGCCGTGCACCCTCTTCACCACCTGAAACTCCCATTCCGAGATAAAGCAAACCTAATTCAGCCATGGCCTTTTCTCTCCTCTCAGTGTTCTCATACCACTCATTCCCACCATCAATGATACAATCACCTTTCTCCATGTAGGCAGAGAGGGTCTTTATAGTTTGGTCAACAGGTGCCCCAGCCTTAACAAGCATAATTATCACCCGAGGCTTTTGGATTGACTGAACAAAAGATTCAGGATCATGGAAACCATATAAAGGAAGATCTCCCTCCTTTTTTGCTCTTTCAACAGTCTCATCAACTTTGGAGGTTGTTCGATTATAAACAGAAATTGGGAAGCCTTTCTCTGCAATATTGAGGGCCAGATTCTGGCCCATAACAGCCAGACCTGCGAGGCCTATTCGTGTTGGTTTTGATGGTGCAGCCATACTTTTCCCTGTCCAATAAAATCCCCATAAGATATACTTTAACAAATCAGTGCAAAAGTAGTAAGAGATGCAAGGACCTAAGAGGAAACTTTTTTTTTTTTTTTTATTCTTGAAATAAAGCTACGAACTACAATGTTTTTACATATTCTGGAATAACATCGAATGCAATAAAAAGGGAAGTTGTAGAGGAACCTTTACCCGATTCAGCAACAAAATCCGACAACAGAAAAGAGTTCAAACAAAAATTAACACAATTCCTTGTTTAAAGAAAACCAATAGTACATGATTTTGTTGACCACTAATTCTAGAATTTTAACTGTGTCATGGTTCCCTTCTGCTTCCCCATCCCCTGCCCTAGCACCACCACATAAGGTTTACACATAAGCTCCACAGACCATCAAAATTATCTCCGATAGACGCTCCACTTTTTCTCAACAAAATATTAGTTTCTATGCATCCTTGTTTTAATGAAACACTTTTAATTTTGTTATCAAATTTCAGTGGTTTTTCATAACATGAAACTTGTATCCATTATGAATTATGTCTATGATAAAGACAGTAATGACATAAAATAGCAAAGTAAAAAATGCAGGTTAAGATAAAAAAAAAAAAAAAAAGAAGGATCCCGGATTGTCACATGGAATGGATGATAAGAGATCTTTAAAAGCTAGATGTTATACATATATAGTACACCCACCACCCATGTTCAGGGGAAAATTATCCATGGCAATTTCACTGTCTAGTTGAATTTCATTCATTCTGTCTTGAATGAGTTTTGACCACTTTGCTCTACTTTTGTGGGGTGGGGTTGGAAATAGCAAAACCCCCATTGGCATTTCTAGGGAAAATACCTATTCCTATGTCTAACACTACAGGCAGCCTTCTTGCATTTAGCACACAAAGTTCCTACAGGAAGCCTTTGATATACATTTGATGGATTTGAAGGATTTTATTTTATTTCTTCAGTTAGATTAAATAAAACAACTTTATGATGCACTCACATATACACGTGCAGCCGTGCAAGAGAGAGAATAAGACAAGAAAAGTTATGAATCTTAAAAGCTAGTTGTCTAGTCAAGAATCAAGTACCCAATTTCCTTTCTTCTCAGTATTGACTTCCTATACTATTTTCATAAAAAAGAACCAATCGAAATAGCCTGACTAGAGGATCATCATTACCATTGCTATTAATCAACTGAATCTTAAGTTCAAACGTATAGGAGTGCCATTGTTAGTAATCGAATAATTAGATAAAGTTGAAAGCAATCAAATCACCTAAATGAAAAAAAATAAACACCCAAGTAATTCAACAAGTATCTGACCTGAAACGTCTCAAACTCATCAATCAAAGGAAACAATCAAAAAGTATTGTCATTTGAATAACACCAGACTGACCACCGAGATCATGCAGATCTCAGATCCGGTTATCGAAGCATTTAAGAAAAATCCTAACATGATTAACCCTCAGGCTATGAGCGACTAGATAAGGAAAGAAAACCAGATCAAGAATTCCAACGTGAATCCCAGAAACACTTTTGTCTTGCTTCATTCAAAATTAAAACACCAAATTACAGTTTCTCTTATGAAGATCTCCAAGCCAGAAGACAGAGATGAAGAATAAACCAACAAAATTCAACATAAACGTTAGAAAAATAACTGTGCCAAGCATTAAGAAAAAGAATACACACCTGGGGAAACGATTCCTGAGAACAAGAAGAGGACCCAGAAAAATCAAAGATCTGGGTTTTGAAGAGAGTAGGTTGTTAGGTGAAAATGATAAGGTGGAACAAATGAAAGAGCGGCAGATACATAAATTGGTGGAGGTGGAGTTTGCTGACCATGCGCAAACAGTAAGGACTCGGAATCTCTCCCCTTTCTTTTGAACATTTTAGGCAGGTCTAACTTGAACACCTTTTTGTTATTATTGGTAGAAACGGCGTCGCTTCATCATTAGTCGACCTTCCTTTTCTGACGTGGCAAGTGTTTGTTCTGTAGCGAAATTTATACCTTTCACATTTTAATAATATATTTTTAATTCGTTATGAAATAATTTATTTTTATATTTAATTAAATAAATTTAAAATTCCCAAACATTAAATTGAATCTAAACTTGTTCAAGTGCAAAAGAATATTAAATAAATAAATAAGTAAATAATAATAACAATAAAATGAATTTAAATAAAAATTTGTTGAATTAAAAAATAAAATTGGGTTTGCCAAATCAACTTGTTCTGGAATTTATGGAGTTGGGCTGCCCCCCAACCACCTCTCCCATTTTAAAGTAACATAGAAAATTCAAGGTCATAATAAATTATATTTAGATGGGTCATGATAATCAATTATTTTTTAAGCTAGGATAACATGTTACTATTACGTATTAATTTTTATATTATATGTTTTGATATGATCAATAAACATTTTATACTGAAATTATAGAATTCTAAATTATATAAATACTTCAATTTATGACCTAATTAAAATGTGCACACAATTAATCTAAATGCCACTTGACCTCCTTCTTATATGTTTCCATGTGACGTTCACATGGATGATGGAAAATTTTAATGTATATATTACATGTAAAATATGAGTTTCCCACTAGTGAGTACACGCCTACCTTCTCGTTGCCATGTGCTCCAATTTTGTTTAAAACAAACTATACATGGTCAAACAAAAAAAATACCAAGTGCATCTCTAAATTTTACGATTATTAAATTAGATATTTATAATAAAATTAATTAAAAAATATATAATAAAAGTCAAACCTTGAAAAATAAATTTATGAAAGTGTGTCACGTAAATTAATAAATACATTTAAAAAATTATTATGTGACATCTCTTTTATTATATAGTGTGTCACATAAGCTAATAAATATGCTTACAAATTACAATGTGACATCTCTTTTATTATTTTTATTTTTAAATTTATATATAAAAAACTAACTTATCATATTAAATATTAATTTATTTAAATATTTTTAAATTTCAACTATAAAAATCTTACATTTACTATTAAAATTTAAAATTATTTTTAGTATAATTTTTAAGAATTTTTAAATTTTCTTAAATTTATAATTTCAAACATTATAAAATTATATTCATTATATTATATATCTCTAAAATAATTATTTTTTAATTAGATTGCTGATTACATTAAAAAAGGATGAATTAATTTTAAAAAATTATATATATAATATTATTTACTAAAAATTATTTAAAAATTTTGAGTATATATTTTTAAAAAATTTATTATATTTAAAGTATAAAAATTTTAATAATGATATTTCTAAAATCACAGACATATATATATTTTTTTATTTTATTTATCTTTTTATTGGTATATATCAAATAATTTAATACTAATTAAAAAAATTTATTAATCAATTTATTTATTTATTAATTTTTAAATAAAATTTTAATTAATTAAAAATTTAATATTATTATAAAATTATAAAATATAATAAAATATATATTAAATTATATTATTAAAATAAAATAATAAATAGTCCACTATAATATTTTTATGATGTCATCATGATAAAAGATTTCTTTGTGCGAAGCGAGAACTCTGCGTGTGAAGGAATTTAGGGAGTTTTCAAGTTCAAACGCATTGGAAGCATTGTTTGGGTCTTTGTTCAATGAATGTTGGTCAAAATCGAACAAAGTCAACGATTTCTCAGGACCAACATGGAAAGTTCATTTTGTATTCTACAACGCACAAAAGGAGAAAGTCATACTCAATTTTGCTCCGTCCTAAGGCTCTTATTTGGGTCTTTTCAGGTAAGTAAAGCCTTGAAGAAAACAGATTGTAATCACTTTCACATGTTACATCTCTTACACAATTTTTTTCCTGAAAGATATAAGTATTTCATTAGCAATTAAACATTACATGGGCTAACTCAATTAGATAGGCTAATTAAACCTGAATCCGCAGACCTATTGAAAGACTAAACCCACAAAAAGATTCAAGCCCATATCTCAAAAAAAACATCCTAACATCTAGAATATACAAAAGGCCAAACCCATAATCAACCCTATGGCAAATATAACTAAAGGAACAGCCGATGGCCAGGGAAAGCATAGTAGCCAAGCTCAGCGAGTATCCTGGGGAATTTCTGAAGTCCGAAAATTTCAGGAGGCCCGTGCAAGATAACAGAGCCGAAAAACAAACCCCAAATATCGATGAGCGGAGCCTTTAACCTAGAAAATCGACAGAATGCGCGTGGAACCATGGGGATGCCGAGGCACAAGAAACAAAGGGGCAAAGCAGAGCTCTTCAACTTCTTTGGCTGTTGAGACTCAGCCACTATCAAGATAGGGGAAAACTCCGGAGTTTCCGTCAACCAACATAAACTGGACCCTCCCCAGACCCAGCACCATGAACTGCAAAGCCAGAGAGAACCCAACACCATTTTATAGCAGCACATAACTCGCCAAACCAACCCACAACTCAAGGATGGCTGGAGTGGCGACGCTGGGAAGACACAGCATAATTAGACCAAACTACAAACCCTTTCAAAGAAACTCAGATCTGCACTAACTAACCTACAAAAACGATATTTACAATCCACCTGATGGGAAAGGGAAACCCAGTACAAGGCAAAGAAAGGAGGAGGCCGCTAACACTGCAGAAATGAGGAGACGGACGCTCCCAGAGAAGAAATAAAAATACAAAGAAAATTTTCTCCCTAACAAGTTAGAGAGAGGAGGACAGAAACCCCTCTTACACTCAATTCAATCTAATAAAGCTATAACATTCATATATATATATATATATATATATATATATAAAGCATAGCATTGCTGCTGCTTTCATAATTCATAAGAAATTTACAAGCAACGTTCAGAATAGGAAGCTTTAAATGAGGTTACTTTTGAAGCAGATCACTGGAGGCTGAGACATCAATATTTTATGGGATCACATAACTCACTTTTCAAAGAACAGCACAGTTTCTGGATTTCATTCAAGTTTGCCTCCAGTACCCACTCTCACAATTCACTAACGCTTTATCAGACTAGAATCGACTTCACTCTGGAAAACTTGATAATTATGTTTCAACAGAGTTTGTTATCATATAAACCACCTTTTTTGGAGAAACTTGCCATTGAAATCTGTTTTGCAATGTCCAAATCAATGGATTAGTTACTAAGAAGGCATTTCTCAGTGATCATTCACATTTGGACAAAGAACCCATGATAACAGCAATGTTAGAGATAACGTTAAAGTGCCAAAATTGGTCAGAATTCTTTCATGACTAACAAAATTTGTCTCATTGCATTTTAGGGTAGAAAAAATTTCAGTCAAAAGAATCATTTCTGTACATAACCATTTTGGTTTAATATAATTTGAAAGTTACAATATGAGTAACCCAGTATGAACACTTACAACTCTTCATTGTGTGCCTTGACAATAAAGCAGCACAAGTGGTATTCAACTGACGACCAAAATTGCACGTCTGAACAAATTCCATATCATTGTCCACACATTTAGTCCAGAGATTCTTGTATTGATTCATGGCGATGTCAAGCCAAGGTTTCATGTTTCCATTGTAACGAACGACAGCTGCACTGATTGATCTCATCCATGCTAATACTTGGATTGCACCCAAGACCAAGCATATGCCAAGATTTGTCCAATGATTTTATTGTTGAGTAAAAGGTGATCAAGCCAGGTGGAACAGACCCAATTTCCATAGATTGCGATCCTCATTCTTATAAAAAAAATATGCACAAAATTAATTGAACTAATCTCTCCATCACAGCCTAAAAATGTAATTAATTCATTAACATTTTCATAATAAACAATTTCCTGCGTAGATTACTTTTATTTAGCCATTAAAAGCAAGACATTCTATAAATTTCTGATAAATCAGCAGCTACGTTAACAACAAAACACAGAGGAATTAAAAAGGAAGCACAGATACATACCAAGCTCTGCCAGTAATGATGCTGTTCAGTGCACTTTTCACGTCTCCAAGCTCTGAAGATCAAATATATCCATTCCATAAGCCCAAGCACCCGCCTTTGGATTAAACCGCTCCTTAATTAAAGGATGGGAGAAGTTCAAATACCAGCATAGCGATGAAATGACCCAAAACAGGTCTCAACAGCCCCATTCACCTTTCCATCCAAATCAATCCTCCACAAGCCTGTGAATTCCTTTTGAACCACGACATCATTATCAAAAAACAAAGTCTTATGCAACTTTGGATAGATCTCTGGCGGATAAAACCGAAGATGATTCAGCATTGACAAGTATTTGGGATTCCTGAACTTCATATTACTTGCATCCTTTGTAGCATTCTCTGCCTGATTCTGAAAGTAAAACTTCTGCAGTTTAAGATTCTCGAATCTCAAGTTGCCTCAAAACTGGCACTGGGTGGGTGGTGAGGAGGACGGAGAGAGCAGCGAGGAAGAGAAGAGTGAACATGGCGGAGACTAAAATCCGATAAGTAATCAGATCCTCCAACTCCTCGGCTGCCACGGACGGCGACCGCCATTGCAATTTGACGGACAGGGAATCTTGTTGGACGTAGAAATGTGATGTGATGTCAGTCTGGGCGAGTGGATAGATTTCTTATCGAAACTAAAGAAGCGAGAATGTGCAGTTCTAAAATGGAACGACTTCCGCATCGGTGATAAATATTATTTAATTGATTTGGATTTGGCAATAGTGATTTGTGAAAGAAAGAAAGGCTATCTTACAAGCTAGGCTAGAGCTGGACTACCCGTCTTTATGCTAATGTCATAATTAATATTATTGTTTTTATTATTTCAATTACTCTTAAATCCTCATAATAATGTATCATTCAAGGCAAGGTTTTATTTGATTTTCATGGTCTATAATGTATTATTTTATTTGATTCTTGTGCAACGTTATACCATGTCTGCAGTGCAGATCAGAAGGAAACAAAAGAAAAACTATGAACAGTACCTTACACTCAGGGTAAATCTTCCTTTGGCTAAAAGATCGAGATTCAATACAAGACAACAGGAAATTTTCGCTATATTTCTTTCTTCTGAAAGCAAGAGATGGCTTGCGAAATCTTGTTGAGGAATTCAGAACTAATCCCATGATATGTTGAATAACCATTTTGAGTCACAATTGAGGAGCTTTATCATTTTTGGATTCCAAGGCTTAAGTTTTCATTTGATTTTGAAGTCTCAAATACTATGAAGGAAATGAGTGTGAAAGCAATTTTCAAGAATGTAAGGGAACTAACAGAGCTAGTAGAATCTCCCGAATCTCTTGTTCTCTCAAAATTGTTCCACAAGTCATTTGTTGAAGCGAACAAGGAGCAGAAGCTGCAGCTTGCACTGCTCCATTGCTCATAAAATTAACCTTGTTATGATGTGATATAACAAGAGAAGTACTATTTTATGTTTTTCCTTATGATTATGTCCCCTGTGCACATTTGTGTTTATTACACTATGCCGGCAATATCTCAAGACATCCAATGATTCCATGTCATTATTATTCCTCCAATAAAAACACAAATCCAAACTTCTTAACCTTGTTATAATGTGATATATGCTCCAAGATCAAGCAGTTGAGATTGCAGTTAATGTAATACTTTGGATGATATATAAAATGGAGTCTACAGTATATACACTCACCAACGAGCTATTTCTATTAGTTTCTGTTCAAAAATGGTAGTCCATAAGCAAAATGAAATTAGGCCTTGTTATGAGGAAGTGTTTGTGTAAGAGGGAGGCGTGAGGCGAAATATCATCCATTAGAATTATATAAAATATACCACCTCCTTAGACAATATTTCCTAAACATGCACTTTATACAATCCTAATAGAATTAAACTACTGGTAAGTACCATCTTCCCATAACACTACCACGGTATTAAGGATTTATGCGACGAATGCATAGATAGACAGGAATCGCCACCCGGGTAATAACCGGGATATATTCAGTGTTTCTTTCGAGGGTCATGGATGACAACTTACTCCTTACAGAGTTTCCACAATCGTCATTACCATAGCCAATGTCTAGGTTCAGGATAGTGGGTACGTAGGGGAAGGTGTTAGGCACCCCTTACGCATGGTCTAACCTCGTTAATTCGAGTGTCAGTTCTCTACTAATGTTTTTAAAAGTCTTGTTTATTATTCTTTTATTAAACTTCATCCTAAAAAATGCAATCCTAATCCTACACACGCAAGTAATTCACAAAAGGATTGTTGTTTACACACAATTTTCATGCACAAGTAATTCCTATCTATGGGGTTACTAATTATTTAAATCATATTTACCATATGACTAAAATTAATTTATTATTGAGAATTTAATTTACAAACAAATTAAATTTCAAATAACCTTACATTTCTATTTAATCTAATTAATTAATTTTCACCAAGTTACCCTAAGGATAATTGAACTAAGTTAATTATGTACATGTGTAATTTATTCTAATATCACATAAGGCCCAAACAATCATAATATAATAAAGATTTCTAACATGCAAATTTATTTTACAATTACCAAGTGTTAAATTAAATTTATTTTACACGCCAATATTAGTTTAATTTACAAATAAGATTAATTTTAATTTACAAAGTATTTATTTAAATTAATTACATGCAAAAGTTAGTTAAATTAAAAACAAAGTTAATTTTAATTTACCAAATAAAAATTCTATTATTACTAAAATTTCATGCCAATGGTTATTCGAGGAGTTTAGAGCTACTTACCTGTTGGTAAATGCAGTTGCTATTGGGGTAAGTTACCCTTAAAAAAGGGTTTTCTCTTCTAGTATGGCAATGATATCCCTAGCTTACTCCCGTTTAGCTTTACATAAGCTCCACGCAAATGCCCTCTTTAGTACTTACCATAGGACTACTTACCAATTTTATTTGTAATAAAAAATAAAAAAACTAAAGAAAATAAAAGAAATAAAGAAAATATTAATAACAATTTACATTGAATTCTAACCCTAGTATCCTAAAGGGTTAAAATTTCTAATTAGTTACAACTACCTAATGGTCTAAGTCTTCTAACATGATCCAAACACTTCATAACACTTGTTGAATTAAAAGAACACAGAAAAATAGATCAAATCTCAATTAAAACCCAAGAAAATATAAGAACATGCATAAATATATAATTTCCAAACTCTGGCAGATTGACAGTAGCAAGAAATCCGATTTTTTAAAAAATAGTTAGACATGCCTAAAAATCATAAAAAAATTACAGAAGATAGCCTACATATCATACAAGATCATAAAATTTATAAATCAAACAAAACCATAATTGAATGGTCTACATAAATCGTAACTTTTCTAAGTGATAGAATCATACTACATTTTTGTAAAATTCATAACTCATTAACTACAATAGATATGAATGCAAAACCAATTGAAAAAGGTTCATAAGATTCTGAAATTAATTTTAGACACTAGATTTACACAAAAATATTAAGAAACAAGGGAGATATGGGCTCCACAATTTGGATATCCTGCAAATCGGATTTTATAAGAATCCTAACTTCAAACAGCCATAACTTATAAAATATTAAAGCTTTTTTAGTGATTATTGAGCCTAAAATTAATAGAATTTCGTGTAGAATATGAATATAATTTTTACAAATTTTTTACAGATTCAGAAAATAATGAAAAATAATAAAAATACGAGAAACAGAAAACTGAACATGTGCAGAGTTGTGTATCCCCTCAAATTAAATATGATTACATGATCTATATGAACATATAAAATAAATTAAAAATAAGGAACATAGAATTAAACATTACATGGCATAGATCTTGAAAAGAAAATAAAAGAACTAACATTTAAGAAATATCGCTAGAAAGAAAGAAGAACTAAAAGAATTTTGGCTATTCCTCTCTTTAATTTTTTTTTTTTTTTGTCTTCTCCTCCCCCTCTCTTTTTTTTTCTCCTCCCTTTTTTTTTTCAGTGGGGTATTTATAGGATTTTGGGAGAGAGATGTGATAGTATTTGGAGTCATAGAGTGATAAAGTTCAGATAACTTAAACAACTAGGATTGCAGAATTTAGGTGAGACTGAAATATGGATGAGGTGTTTCAATCAATAGGAAGAAAAAGAAAGGGGAAGGCACCAATAGAAAGTGAGGAAGAGGTGTGGTAGGGTTTGAAGTCCTAGCGTGATAAGGTTCAGATAACTTAAACATCTGAAATTGACGAATTTGGGTGAGACTGGGATATGGGTGAGATGTTCCAACCAATAGAAAGAGAGAGAAAGAGGTGGCACCAATAGGGAGCGAGAAAGAGAGTGGGGCCAATCGGGGAGAAAGAGTTTGCATAGGAGAGGGATAGAGAAAAATATATTTTCTTATTTTAATTTTTAAAAAATAAATTAAATGGGTCCTATTTAAAATTCATAACTAGACTTTCTTAGACCCATGACGCCCAATTAAACTCAATTAGGTCCATTTAATAACTACCCACATTAAATTTAAACAAAACAAATTTTTTTAAAATTAAATTAATTTCCCAAAAAGCATATTTTTTTTTTTTCAAAATCATGTCACAGAATTAATAATCCAGTTCCATGCCTTTAATTATATCTTACAGTCATACAATTTTTCATCATCGGGTTTTCCACGACCTCAATGCACATACTCATCACAAAATAAGGATCTACAGTTTGCCCCCCACTTTGGCGAAAGTTGAAATCATTGCGAAAGTATTGCTCAAGTTTCGTCAAAGTGAAACTCAAATTTCTAATAACTATGAAACATTGGCTATGAGGATTAAGTATATCTTGCTCGGTCGACATACTCTATGTTATGAGACTAGCTACGGTCTCATAATAGTAATAATTGTGTCATGTGAAAAATGAGTGTATCTTGCTCTGTCGATACACTCTGCGTCATGAGACTAGCTACGGTCTCATAACAGTAATAACTGTGTCATGTGAAAATTGAGTGCATCTTGCTCTGTCGATACACTCTGTGTCATGAGACTAGCTACGGTTTCATGACAATGGCAATCGTAATTTGAAATGTTGTGGATTCGTATTTAGGACCATAGTCCTAAACTATCTACGTATCTCTCTCGCTATCCTGAGGAAGAATCAGACCCACTCGTAGTTCGACACTTGAAACTGTGGTGATGCATGTTCTTCTACACCTTACACACCTACAGCTAACATGTTGATGCGTGTTCTTTTATGCCTTACACAACTATGCATATGCCCTAAACAATGTCTAAGGACTTACCAAAAAACATCTGTCATGAAATGTGTTGGGTTCGTATTTAGGACCGCAGTCCTAAACTACCTACGTATCCCCCTCACTATCCTGAGGAAGAATCAGATCCCTTCGTAGTTTGACACTTGAAACTGTGGTGATGCATGTTCTTCTACACCTTACACACCTACAGGTGACATGTTGATGCGTGTTCTTCTACGCCTTACACAACTATGCCATGTGCTATAAACAACGTCTAAGGACTTAACAAAAAAATATCTAATTCATGATTTGAAAAAAAAATGAGATGACTGGGTCTCAAAACTCTTTTTGTGATTTTTGTGCTTCTTGTATGCTGCTTGCTATCATGGGCATGCTAATTTTACTAGAGATTCTAAAAACTTAGTCCTCTGGGGGACATTTTTTTGCAAAAACTTTCTTATAGCCTCAAAGTTTTTTAGAACAATTATTCACTAAAAAATACTTCCTTAAGGTCACAATACAATTTCCCTCTAATTTTTCTTTTTCTTATTTCCCCATGGTTCATTATTCTAAAGCCATTTCAAAATCTTGTTCTGCCTTGACTCCTTTCTCTTCCATAAACTCAATTCTTTGTGCCCTAACTTTTACCTGAAATGCCCTTTTAGGTTTTCATCTCAGCAGGCTTGCTCTAACTTTTGTCTAAGCGGCCCCTTTGAGTTTTCCAACTAGCGAGTTTTTTTTTTTTTTTTTTGAAATTGGACAATTGTCAGGGCATTCATATCAAGCACCTATCTTGTCATACTCAGAAGACATAGATTAAATCAAAACAATACAGTTCAATTACTTAATCATTTGATGTATCCCTCAAGACACAAACATTCACAATCATAATTAAATAGAACATATTCCTAGTTAATGCAATAATTCTTTATTTATTCAGGTACACTATTACTCCCTCTTACATTTAGTTTTACCAAATTTTCAACCTTCCAAAGTTAGAAATAAGCTTTATAACCTGCTGAATGACCTTTTCAAGTTTTCCATCCAAATCTTCTCTCATCTCTCCTTTTGCCTAGACCACCTTTTGCAGATTTTCAATCTAGCATTTTATTTTTTTTTTGCCCTTACTTTTGCCTAGATCGCCTTTTGTAGGTTTTTAGCCTAGCGAGCCTATCTCACACAAAGTACCATTTGAGCCTGTCTAAATTGACTGGTTTTTAAAATTCATTCCCATCCAAGTCTGATATTGTTAACATAGCAAGATCTTTTTGACTATGTATGGGCCATCCTAGCTTGGGTTAAACTTTCCTCTTAAATCAAAAGGGACGGCCCGAGCTTGTTTCAAAACCATGTCTCCCTCTTTGATTTTTCTTGGCTTCACCTTCCTCTGATAAGCCTGCATATGATACAAGGCTCACATCCTCTTTTCATCAATCAAAGCTAGTTTTTCATATCTCTTCTAGGCCCACTCATTTTCTAGGATCTTAGCTTTTAGTATCACTCTTAAGGATCTGACCTTTAGTCCCATACACTAAAGAGAATAGGGTTACCCTCGTGGATGTCCTCGTAGTACTACGATAACCTTAAAAAACATAAAGGAGTTTTTCAGGCCAATCCTTATATGTTTCGAATATTTTTTTTTCCAACTAGAACCTTTCCATTCATATGGGAACCACACATTCCTACATGTACTTCTTTCATTATTTGCTCAGTTTATTTTTCTATCACACATGAGAGTTTGTAGAATTGCCCCTCAGCTAAAGTAAGCTGAGTGGCTAATCTATGAATTGTTGCTCTATCTCTTTTATTGGCTGATTGCGAGCATTCTCTCACTTCCAGAAACCTCCTTATGTCTTCATATCATTTTCCTTCTCACTCTAGGTCCACATGTGCTATTACTAATCCTTCATAGCATGAAATTTTACTCTTCATTAGGATAACTAGCTAAGTCAACTTTTGATCACTCTTTTCCTATGGGGACACCAATATGGCTTGGGAATCGACCATCCGATTTTAAGCTCGAGGCATGTGCTTCTGGTACTTTGTTAATAAGGTTATAAATTTATCTCTTTCTTCTTGGGTTAAATCATCAACTAACTTAATGTCTTTAAGATTATCTGGTGTACCAAAATTAATATAGATCGATTTTGATGCATTAACAGAAATGGATTCTAAATGATTATGAATGCTATACATAAGCCTATTAGAGAAAATATCAAACAAGTAAGCAAAAGGACTAGCCATGTTATTGATCTTCGCTTTAAAATCAGCATTAAGTATATTAGAAATGGAAACATTCAGATTACCATCGTGAGCATTACAAAAATGATTCAAACTTAGGGGTGTAGCTTTAAGTGCTTAGCTTTCATGTAGTCTTTAGATCAATGATGCTAATTTTCTGCTCTAATTCTTTCACATGTGGTAACCCCTAATCATATGTCAATGTAATTGCCCCCTCTTTCAAGAACTTAGGAGGCTTTGGCTCTTTTTCCTCTTCTGTTGGCTCATAGCCCAAACCATGACTCGTGATCTGCGCCTTCATCTCAAGAAAAGTCACCAGACCATCTATACTTTTTCCTAGGCCTATGCTAAGAAAAAACTTCATCCCTTTCTTCATAGTAGCCACTTTTAGATCCATTTAGTTTTCATAGATCCCAACAACTTGAAAATTAGACACTAGTGGAACTGAACCATCTAGTTATAATGCAACTATCTCCTCATCAGAATCAGTCCAGACATCCAAAGGACCCTCATCATAGCTAGAATTATCATAAATGTCAACAACCATTATAGGCTGAGGTTCATTGGGCTTTTGGATGGGTTGGATAGGTTCATTGGGCTTTTGGATGGGTTAAATAAAGTCAATAATTCTGTTAGGGTTATTTAGGGTGATGGAGATCATATAAAGACCTAGTGTAGGTGGAAATTTTGGTTAGGCATGGGGCTTTTTGGTTGATTTTCTGGGTCAATTATCCTTTTGGCATCAATTAGGTCTTAGATATCATGCTTAAGTTGAAAGCATCAGTCAGTGTCATGACTGTGGGCTTGGTAGAACCGATAACATTGGTTGATATCATAGCTAGGTGGGAGTGAATTTGGTAGTGGTCTGGGTGCTAAGAGTTGTAGGAGGTCTTGAGCTTTGAGACGTTCCAAAACTTCGGATAAAGGTTGGTTGAATTGGAAAAATCTTCTTAGAGTGTGAGACACAATTTGAACCTCAATAACTTTAATGCCACTTAATTGGCCTACCTCGAGGCCTCTTTCCAAAGTTGACCACAATTTTCTCTTCTAGCTCAAACATCTCGGCGTTCAATATTTCATCAAGCACGGCCATAGTTTCTTCCATCTTAAGTAGTGCAGGTGAAATTCTTACTAGTCTCTTCACTTTCCTAACCCAAGTGACCTGATTGGAAGTCTCTTTGGTGTGTTTTGAGGCTATGTTTGCTAAAAAAAAATAGGATTTAAGGGTTAACCTAAGTATGCTATGTACATGAATGCAATGCATGAATGGATCATTTTTTCCATTTTTTTTCTTTTTTTTTTTGCCTTTACTTTTATAAAACCAAAACCGAACCATACCAATAGAACCAAAATTGAACCACAACTAGACTATAAAAACTGAACTAAAATCGAACCAAAGATCAATCAAAATCAAAAAGAATAAAAAAATCTCTAGAACTGAATCTTCGCCCTCTTATACCTTCAACTCTCATGTGTAGGGTAAGAAAAAATTCTATCTTAGGCTATGGTACACTGGAAAAACCAACAAAGGGTGGTCCAGGGTGATCCTTCCCTCACAAACAAAGGATTTATATCCTTAAAGTTTAACCATAAGTAAGCATCCTCTTTCTTAACACGGGTTTTGAAATGGATTTAGGCCTATACACACATTGGGTTTATAGATAGGCCTAGGTTTATCTAAACTACCACTAGAACTTATGGTTTAAACAGTAAGGTTATAAATCCAGCACAACAAAAATCTACGGGGTACCTAGGGCTAAAATCTATGGCTCATGGGCTTCATCGGGTAAGTAAAAGGTCACCCATGTGAGAGCTTGTCCATTAAGCTCAACGACCGAAGCTGTGGCTCTTTTATATACTCAAAGGTACGAGCATGGAGTGCTAGCATTCACCAATTCGTCATAGCTCAAGTAGAACTATGGTTTCCTTTGCTAGTACTAACGGGGCTAAAAAAGGTAAGGGTGATCCGTGTGATAGTATAGTGCAATGCAAAAAATTTAACAGAGGAATAATATTAGACTAATAGAAACATTTTAGAGTAACTATCCATTTAGTCCCCAGTGGAGTCGCCAAACTGTGGGAGGGGGGCGTGAGGCAAAATATCATCCATTAGAATTATATAAAATACACCAGGTAATGCCTAGGAAAGATGGTAGAGTCACAATGGTCTTACTTAAGTACCACCTCCTTAGACAACATTTCCTAGACATGCACTTTATACAATCTTAATAGAATCAAACTACTCGTAATTACCGTCTCCCCATAGTACTACCACTAGATAAGGATTTATGCCACGAAGGCATGTATAGACAGAGTCGCCACTTGGGTAATAACCGGGATATATTCAGTGTTTCTTTCGAGGGTCATGGATGGCAACTTACTCCTTGTAGAGTTTCCACAACCATCATTACCATAGCCCAATGTCTAGGTTCGGGATAGTGGGTATATAAAGGGAATGTGTTAGGCACATCTTACGCCTGGTCTAACCTCATTAATTCGAGTGTCAATCCTCTACTAATGTTTCTAAAAGTCTTGTTTATTATTCCTTTATTAAACTTCATCCTAAAAAATGCAATTCTAATCCTACACACGCAAGTAATTCACAAAAGAATTGTTGTTTACACACAATTTTCATGCACAAGTAATTCCTATCTATGGGGTTGCTAATTATTTAAATAATATTTACCAGATGATTAAAAGTAATTTATTATTGAGAATTTAATTTACAAATAAATTCAATTCCAAATAACCTTATGTTTCTATTTAACCTAATTAATTAATTTTCACTAAGTTACCCTAAGGATAATTGAACTAAGTTAATTATGTACATGTGTAATTTATTCTAATATCACATAAGGCCCAAATAATCACAACCTAATAAAGATTTCTAACATGCAAATTTATTTTACAATTACCAAGTGTTAAATTAAATTTATTTTACATGCCAATGTTAGTTTAATTTACAAACAAGATTAATTTTAATTTACAAAGTATTTATTTAAATTAATTACATGCAAAAGTCAGTTAAATTAAAGACAAAGTTAATTTTAATTTACTAAATAAAAATTCTATTATTACTACAATTTCATGCCAATGGTTATTCAAGGAGTTTAGAGCTACTTACCTATTTGTAAATGCAACATATTGGGGTAAGTTACCCTTAAAAATAGTTTTCTTCTAGTATGGCAATGATATCCCTGGCTTACTCCCGTTTAGCTCCACGCAAATGCCCTCTTTGGTACTTACCTTAGGGCTACTTACCAATTTTATTTGTAATAAAAAATAAAAAAACTAAAGAAAATAAAATAAAATAAATAAAATATTAATAACAATTTACATTAGATTCTAACTCTAGTCTCCTAAAGGGTTAAAATTTCTAATTAGTTACAACTACCTGATGCATGCATTTTAGATCATCATTTAGGAGTAATTTTTGCACATAATTTACCCTTATTCATAGCTATTATTTTAGCTATTAGTATATATTTAGTCAATTTTACAATTTTCACATTTCATAGTTTAATTTTTGGAATTTATTTGTATTGTAGGTTAAATCTGTAGAAATTTGATGTATTTTGATAAGAGTAGCAATTTGGAGGAGATTAAAATCGAATTGCAAAAATTTTGAAGTTGAGAAAAAAAAAAAAAATTGGCCGAGAGCGACACAACCTGCAGCACAACCGAATTAGCTCATGTCGCAGGTTGTGTCGATCGTCAGATATTCACGCCGAGAGCGACACAACCCGCGACACAACTGACTCGCTTATGTCGCTTTTATCGAAAATTTTTGACGTGGCATTTCCGCTACTCCAGCCTTTTACCTCACTTTCTCCGATCCTTCCCCTTTACCCATTCTAGAACAATCCCTTGCCTATATAAAGTGCCCTTTATCACTTTCTTTTCATAGAGAGCAAGGGAGGCATTTTTAGAAAGATAGAAAGAGGGAAAGGGAGGAGCATCTTCTCAGATCTTTTTCCAAAGAAGCAGATCACGTCAGACTTTTGTGCAGAGATCACTGCAAATTTGCCGGGTTTTTCTACCCCTTTTAGCATACAATCCCATTAATACTTCCTTTCTTCATATGGGTTTGTCTTTAAACAATTATTTGTTAGTAGTTTATTGAGATTCTAGAGATGGGTTTGTAAATATTGATTTGTTTTGTGGTTTTGAACCGATTTAGCCATTTAAATGAAGATTGTTATATTTTGATTTATTGCTTGTGTGCTTATTTCCTTGCTTGATGAATGGGCCCTCATTAAGTTAAGTTTTAACCTTAATAGATGGACTGAAAAGTGAATATTGGGGATGGATAATCTTGCAATAAACTTTATTTTCTTGGTGTTAGAAATAAGCTAAGAAGATTAAGGGGAACTTTCCAAAATCAATTAGAGCATTAATTGGGTTTTGTTAGATTTGAAATACCGTGAAAACAGGTTTGATTTAATGAAAACCAATTTTGAGATGCTTGAAAAGGTTTCAAAATTTAAGAATTGATTTCTCAAAATTGCAATTCTCATGTGTTTGGCTAAATTAGGGAAAATCACATGCAAACAATATTGAAAATCCAATCTCTAGAATCAATTTATTTTTCATTGAAATTAGATATAAATTCTCCAAACCTCATAAATAGCAATTTCAATTTAAATCCAATTTAAATTTAATTCCAATTTAAATCCAATATCTAGAATTACTTTTTTTTTTTTTTTTAGATTTAATTCTTCTTAATTTCATAAATAGAAATTTCAAATTAATTTTTGGTAATCTAGTTTAATTAATTTTAGTTAATTGATTGATCTAGTTTTAATTCCTCAAATACCAATTTTAATTCCAAATTTCATTTTACATCTTTAATTTTTGTCTTAATTTTAATTTTTAGATTTTATTTTTAATATCTTTTAATTTTTGTCATTCTAATTAGCTTATACTTTTATTTCCAATTTAAGCACAATTCCCTGTGGGATCGATATCAATTTTTAAAACTATACTATCGTGACCTGCACTTGCGACACACCGTATCAAGTTTTTGGCGCCTGTTTGGGAATTGTTTGTTTTTAAGTTGGATTTTAATTGTTTTAAGCTAATTAGAATTTTTATTTTCTTTTATTTTCACTATTGTTCCTTGTGTTTTTCAGGTACTTTTCTTGTTTATGAGACGATCGAAAAGCACAAGTGACATCAATTGTTGTTCAACTCAAATTGAAAAATTCACGAGCCAACAAAAAGGAATACAAAAGAAGAAAAGAAGCAGAAAGAAGAACAACAAATATTTGAGCAAGAGGAGACAATAGAAAATATGGAGAATCAAAATAGAGCTATTGGTGGAGATAATGGAGGAAACGAGCAAAACGGCAAAATGTCATTGTTAATCAAAATGATCCTCAAAGAAGATCCATGTTAGATTATGCTTTTCCTAGATGTACTGATGTGAGAGATAATGCACCTATTATTGAGCTAATCAATTTGAATTAAAATCGGTCTTATTCAAATGGTTCAGAATTCACAATTTGGAGGTAGCCCACTTGAAAATCCTCATTCTCATTTGAAGAAATTTTTGATGATATGTGGTACACAAAGACAACCTGAGTTTCGATGAAGTTATTCACTCACCTTATTTCCATTTTCTCTTCTGGATTCAAAGATTGGAGTGGTATGACTCACTCCCACAAGCTATTATAGCTACTTGGGAGCAAATTTATCTCAAGCTTTTCTATCTCAATTTTTCCCACCTGGGAAAACTACTCATTTGAGGAATTTGATGGTAGCTTTTAAACCAAGGGATGATGAAACTTTGTATGAATCTTGGATGAGATTTAAGGAGCTTGAAAGGCAATGTCCTCATCATGAAATACCGAAATGGATGATTGTTCAAAATTTCTACACCAGAGTTACTCCAGCCATAAGAAACACAATTGATTCACAAGCAGGAGGAGATTTCATGAGAATGACAAGTGAAGAATGCTATGATCTATTAGAGAAGATTGCTCATAATACCCATTTATGGGGAAATCCTAGAGCACTTGAGCCAAAGAAAGTCGATCTATGAACTTGACTCGCTTAACTACATGAATGCAAGATTTGATCACTTGACTCACTTCTTAGTGATTTTTGCACAAACAACCTCAACTCCTACAACTATGCAACAAGTTGCCTTCACAAATGGAACTCAAAGTTGTGGAGTTGATTACTCTTCTTATGGTGATGATTATTTGCAAGAGCAAGCTGCTTATGCAGGAGGTTATCAACAAAAACCTATGGGAAATTCTTACTCTAATGTGAACAACTCAACATGGAGACCACAAGCAACTTTTGCTCAACAAGGCCAAAGCTCAAATTATCCTCATAACCAAAGCTTTATGCAGCAAAACAAGCCTCAATTTCAGCCTCAATTTCAGCCCACAAGGCAACCACCACCTGGATATCAAGCAAGAGCACAACAATCCCTTCCATCCCATGAACCGAAGCCATCTTTGGAGAACATGATGGAGAAATTTTTTGCTGAACAAAGCAAGATGAATAACAAATTGGAGGAAGAAATGCAACACATGAGACAAACCATGGATCAATTACAAGTCCACAACCGCATGTTGAGACTCAATTGGCGCAACAAGCAAGCTCATCAGAAGCAATTCCTATGGGAAACTACCTAGCCAACCACAAAACCTCATGAACAATGTAAGGTTGTAACCTTGAGAAGTGGTAAAAAGTTGGTCAAGAGAGGAAAACAAGAGAGAAGAAAAAGAGAGCACAAAAGAAGAAAATTCAGCTGAGAGCAAGAAAATGAAAAAGAAGAAGAAAGCAAAAGTGAGCAAGATGAGGGAGAGAAACCATACATCCCACGAACCTTACAAACCCACCCTTCCCTACCCTCAAAGATTCATCAAGCACAAGCTAGACAAACAATTTGGCAAATTCTCAAGTGCTAAAGAAGTTGTATATCAATGTGCCATTCATCGAGGCACTATCCCAAATGCCAAGTTATGCCAAGTTTTTGAAGGAGATTCTTTCCAACAAGAGAAGGCTAGAAGATTATGACACCATCAACTTGGGAGAGCAATGCAAGGCTATAATTCGTAAAAGTTACCTCCCAAACTCAAAGATCCGGTGTGTTTTCCATTCCTTGTCATATTGGTGATAATTGTGTGGCAAATGCCTTATGTGACCTTGGAGCTAGCGCCACCCTAATGCCTCTTTCAATATATGAGAAGTTGAATATGGGAGAATTGAAGCCCACAAACATGTATCTTTCATTAGTCGACTGCTCAATTAAGTATCCCAAGGCATTCTTGAAAATGTGCCTATCAAGGTTGGGAAATTCTACATTCCTGGACTTTGTCATTTTGGATATGGAAGAAGACACAAAAGTTCCTATCTTATTGGGAAGACCCTTTTGGCAACAAATGGTGCATTAATTGATGTAAAGGGTGAGCAATTGACACTTAGAGTGGGAGATGATCAAATGATATTCAACATCAATCCAAACATGAAAAGGAAACATGAAGAAGTTGAGTCTTGTTTATGGTAGACATTATTGATGAGATTGTTCAAGAGCATTTCGTAAAAGCTATCCACAAGACCCACTTGAAAATTGCTTAGTCCATGGTGGGAGCATTGATGATGATAATCACAACATGGCTATTTTTGCACAATATTTGGAAAGCTCTCCACCACATCCTAAAGCCACAATTTTTCAACTTGAAGGAGTGCAAAACTGGAGATCAAACCACCATCATTAAAGGTAGAGGATGCCCCAAAGGTAGATCTTAAACCTCTTCCTTCCAACCTCAGTATGCTTTTCTTGGACCAAATGAAACATATCCTCGTTATAATTAATGCATCATTGACCAATATTGAGATTGACAAATTGTTGAGAGTTTTGAGAGAATATAGAAGAGTTTTGGGTTATGCAATTGATGATATAAAGGGAATTAGTCCAACAGTTTGTATGCATAGGATTTTCCTTGAGCCAAATAGTAAACCTTCCATTGAACACCAAAGAAGATTGAATCCTACAATGAAGGATGTTGTGAAAAAGGAAATCCTAAAATTACTAGTCACTGGAATTATTTACCCTATTTCCGATAAAGGAGTGGGTTAGTCCTGTGCATGTTGTACCAAAGAAAGGTGGGGTGACAAATGTTAAAAATGAAAATAATGAATTGATACCCACTAGAATCAAGTATAGTTGGAGAATGTGCATAGACTATAGGAAGTTGAACAATGCTACAAGAAAAGACCATTTTCCCTTCCTTTTATGGATCAAATGTTAGAGAGATTAGCCAAGCATTCATTCTTTTGTTACTTAGATGGATATTCTGGTTTCTTTCAAATTCCAATACATCCCGATGACCAAGAAAAACTACCTTTACTCGTCCCTATGGCACCTTTGCCTATCGAAGGATGCCATTCGATTGTGTAATGCGCCCGCACATTTCAAAGGTGCATGATGGCCATTTTTCTGATTTTATTGAAGAAATTATGGAGGTCTTCATGGATGACTTTTCAAAGATATGGCACTAATTTTGATTCATGCTTGACTAATTTGTCTAAAATTTTGCAGAGATATGCCGATAATGATCCGTGTTGAATTGGGAGAAATGCCACTTTATGGTCCAAGAGGGAATCGCTTTAGGCATTTAATCTCAAAAGGGAATTGAAGTGATAGAGCTAAAATAGAAATTATTGAAAAATGCCCTCCAACCATCACAAAGGAGTACGGAGTTTTCTTGGACATGCCGGGTTTTACCGGCGATTTATTCAAGATTTTTCTAAACTTGCTAAACCCTTAACAAATCTTTTGAATCATGATGTTAAATTTGATTTTAATCAAGATTGTATGGTTTCTTTTTGCAGGTTAAAGATTTGCCTTAACAATACTCCTATCATGCAACCCCGATTGACTTTGCCATTCAAATCATGTGTGATGCAAGTGAGTTTGTCGTTGAGCCGCCCTGGCCAATAAAAGATAGAAAACCTTATGCCATTTACTATGCAAGCGAACCCTTGATGAAGCTCAAGTCAATTATGCCACAACCGAAAAGGAGTTCCTCATGTAGTATTTGCACTCAATAAATTCCGCTCTTATTTGGTCAACTCAAAGGTAATTGTTTTCACCGATCATGCAAAGAATAAAATATTTAATGAGCAAGAAAGAAGCTAAATCTAGGTTGATTAGATGGATATTGTTACTTCAAGAATTTGATTTGGAAATAAGAGATAAAAAGGGTGTTGAGAATGTGGTGGCCGATCACCTTTCTAGGATAAAACCTAAAATAAAGATGATGAAATTGTGCCAATTGATGAATTTTTCATGAATGAGCAAATTGTATGTGTTGAATTCGCACTTCCATGGTTTGGTCGATATTGTGAATTTCTTATCTTGTGGTGTCTTGCCACTGATTTATCTTGGCAAAGAAAAGAAAAGATTCTTGCATGATGTTAAATTTTATTCTTGGGAAGAACCTCTTTGTTTAGGAGATGTAATGATGGAATAATTAGAGATGTATACAGAGGAAGAAATGCATGATGTTATTTACCATTGTCATTCCTCCGAATATGGTGGTCATTTTAGTGTCTCAAAACTGTTGAAAAAGTCTTGACATCAGGTTTCTATTGGCCTAATATGTTTAAACATGTGAGAGACTTTGTAAGCAAATGTGATATGTGACAAAGGGTAGGCAACATTTCAAAAAGAGATGAGATGCCCCAACAATCCATATTAGAAGTTGAATTATTTGATGTGTGGGGAATTGATTTCATGGGGCCATTTCCATCTTCTTATGGGAATAAATATATCTTGGTAGGGGTAGACTATGTATCTAAATGGGTAGAAGCTATTGCTACACCTACCAATGATGCAAAAGTTGTGGTGAAATTTCAAAAATTTGTTTTGATCAGTTTGGTGCCCCACGTACATAATCAAGTGATGGTGGTAGCTATTTTTGCAACCACCAATTTGAAAATTGATGAGAAAATATGGGGTAAAGCATAGGATTGCCACACCATATCACCTCAAACAAATGGCCAAGTAGAAATCACAAATAGAGAAATCAAGCAAATCTTGGAGAAATCACAATAAGTCCAAAAGATTGGTCCCTTAAATTAGATGACACTCTTTGGGCATATAGAACAGATTTAAAACCCCCATAGGAACTACACCTTATAGGTTAGTTTTGGGAAATCATGCCATTTGCCCGTAGAATTAGAACACAAAGCTTATTGGGCCATTAGAGCAATCAATTTTGATTTACAAGTCACTGGACACGTAAGACTTTTGCAACTTGATGAATTAGAAGAATTGAGACTTGATGCTTATGAAAATGCTAGGATCTATAAAGAAAGAACAAAAAAATGGCATGATAAGCATATCAAGAAAAAGGACTTTAAAGAAGGAGATTTGGTTCTCTTATTCAATTCAAGGTTGAAATTTTTTCCAGGAAAATTAAAATCAAGGTGGTCAGGCCCATTTAAAATTGTGAAAGTTTTCCCCATGGTGCCGTTGAAATTTTTGGTGAAAAATCTGCAATTTCAAGGTAAATGGGCAAAGGTTGAGGCACTATTCAGTTGGTGAGCTAATTGATTAGATAGCAACTTGCTATCTTTCTCATTCTCCATGAAATTTTGAGTAAGTATGGTCAAGCTAAAGACCTAAACTTAGCATTTTTGTGCATAACTCCCAATCTTTCTTTCATTTGATTTAAGATTTTTTTTTTTATATACTCCTTATTCAGAGTTTAACATTGTTCTAATTTCCTTGTGCAGATGGGATACAATGCATTGCAAGCAAATGAGCATAAAAAAAAAAAAAGCCCACTACCCATAAAAAAAAAAAAAAAAATTTAGTTGCTTAATTCATTAGTGTTTTTAACTTGTTTAGTTAATATTTTGCTTGTGTTGTTTTTTTTTAGTTCCTCATAAAATACATTTTTCTTTTATATCTCTAGTACATTGCTCACTTGCTTTTATGTGCTACTTCGGATTTACACTTGATGGTTACATTTTTGAGCTTAACTTCCTATTTCAACCTTTTGAGTTTAATTGATTTAATGGATTCCATTGCACTGTTTCTTTTGCAATGAGTGCAACAGTTGTCCAAATTTTATCTAATTAAATTGGCTGCACTTCAATGAGGTAACAATTCTCATCTCAGCTTGTGTCACTTTCAACACAAGTTGTGCTATCGCTTATGCAACAGGGTAATAATTCTTTATGCACATATGAGCTACCCATTTCTTTATCCCATTTCTTTATGCACATAATTATCCCATTCCTTGCACTCTTTTAACATTGAGGACAATGTTCATTCTGAGTATGGGGGAGAGGGTAAATTTTTTGCAAAAATTATTTTTCCTTTTCATTTGCATATAGTGACATACTCATTCATCACTTCATACTTGTACATATTCACATACATACACTTGCATATAGCTTCATATATACTTAGTTAAGCATACTTAGTTACATATAGGTTGACTATTCATTTACACTCATGCATTTCATTCATTCATTTAAAATTTTTGAATTTTTAAACTACTTTGATTCCATAAGCCACTTATTCAAGCAATCCAACTTGTCTTTAGATGGTTAGTGGAATGAAAGTTCCAGCTGGGTACAAAGTCTTAAGCATTATTCTTTCTCTTACTTAATAGCTGAAAATTAATACATTCATCTAGGTATGCAGATTCTGATTAGTTATTTTGAGTTTTGAGTGTCTGGATAAGCCTTTAAGAAAGAAAATGGTCATTGTCGTCTCACCATTCCTAGAACAAGCATCTTAGATCTTTCAAAGCGAAATTTTTAACTTGCATTTGATAAGAATATGATTTAGGCATTCCTTCATATTTTAAACCTCACATTTAGCCTTAACCTACCTTAATTTCATTTTAACCCTTGCAAACCCCCTTGAACCTTAAATCCCTAATTTCTTTGGAACCCAAATCATTTACCTAGCCATTAAACCTAAACACTACCACCTATTATGAGAATAGTATTGTAGCAATTAAGTGCATAAAAAAAATTAAAAAAAAAAAAAAAAAAAAAAACTTGGAGGATTGAAACATCTTGAAAAGTGCTAGAGTAATTGTGAAAAGTTGATAAAAAAAAATAAATAAATAGTCACAAAAATATCCCAAAGGTAATTTTGGGTGTGACGTGAAATAGGGACACATACAAAATAAAAAAATATATTATAAAAGTAGTCCCTTTATTGTGTTAGCACTTAAGATTCATTGTGAATTTCTTTCCTCTTGATAAAAAAAATTAGTATTATAAAAAATAAAAAAATAAAAAAATATTTGAAAAAAAAAAAAAAATTGGATGCACTTTGAGTTTCATGATTAATATTATTCTCATATTTTGTTTACCTTATTCCCTTTCTTTGTTAACCACAATCTTACCTTATTAGACCCCATTACAACCCTTAAAAAGACCTAATGATTCTTTGAAAGATGCTTGTTACATTAGTAGAGTTAGATCTTTTATGCTTGCATATGGGTTTGGCAATATAATCTTCCATACATTACTCACCATCTATTTGAGACACATTGGCTATCTATTTCATTTAGGTTTGTTTTGGCACAATTGACTCTTGTAGTTGGTTGGTATTTGTTGCTTGGGTTGATTGGTTAATTCTTAGCTATTCTGTAATAGTTGAGAGTGCTTGCTTCATTCTTTGTGCTTTTGTGGGAATTTGGAATGTTGGTGGCTAGAGGTAAGTTGGTAGTTTGGATTAGTGAATTTTGTGTTTTCAAAGATTGATTCTAGTCCCTTCCAAATGAGTTTTAATGAAATTTTGCTTGAGGACAAGCAAGAGTTTGAGTATGGGGGAATTTGATGCATGCATTTTAGATCATCATTTAGGAGTAATTTTTGCACATAATTTACCCTTATTCATAGCTATTATTTTAGATATTAGTATATATTTAGTCAATTTTACAATTTTCACATTTCTTAGTTTAATTTTTGGAATTTATTTGTTTTGTAGGTTAAATCTGAGAAATTTGATGTATTTTGATCAGAGTAGCCATTTGGAGGATATTAAAATCGAATTGCAAAAATTTTTAAGTTGAAAAAAAAAAAAAATTGGCCGAGAGCTACACAACCTCCAGCACACCCTAATTAGCTCATGTCGAAGGTTGTGTCGATGGTCAGATATTCACGCCGAGAGCGACACAACCCGCGACACAACTGACTCGGTTTATGTCGCTTTTATCGAAAATTTTTGACGTGGCATTTCCGCTACTCCACCTTTTACCTCACTTTCTCGATCCTTCCCCTTTACCCATTCTAGAATCCCCTTGCCTATAAAGTGCCATTTATCACTTTCTTTTCATAGAGAGCAAGGGAGGCATTTTAGGAAGATAGAAAGAGGGAAAGGGAGGAGCATCTTCAGATCTTTTCCAAAGAATGCAGATCACGTTTCAAGACTTTTGTGCACAGACCACTGCAAATTTGTCGGGTTTTTCTACCCTTTAGCTTACATTTACATTAGTTATTCATTTCTTCATTTGGTTTTTTCTTTAAACAATGATTTGTGAGTAGTTTATTGAGATTCTAGAGATGGGTTTGTAAATATTGATTTGTTTTGTGGTTTTGAACTGATTTAGCCATTTAAATGAAGATTGTTATATTTTGATTTATTGCTTGTGTGCTTATTTCCTTGCTTGATGAATGGGCCCTCATTGAGTTAAGTTTTAATCCTTAATAGATGGACTGAAAAGTGAATATTGGGGATAGATAATCTTGCAATAAACTTTATTTTCTTGGTGTTAGAAATAAGCTAAGAAGATTAAGGGGAACTTTCCAAAAATCAATTAGAGCATTAATTGGGTTTTTGTTAGATTTGAAATACCGTGAAAACAGGGTTTGATTTAATGAAAACCAATTTTGAGATGCTTGAAAAAGGTTTCAAAAATTTAAGAATTGATTTCCCTCAAAATTGCAATTCTCATGTGTTTGGCTAAATTAGGGAAAAATCACATGCAAACAATATTGAAAATCCAATCTCTAGAATCAATTTATTTTTCATTGAAATTAGATATAAATTCTCCAAACCTCATAAATAGCAATTTCAATTTAAATCCAATTTAAATTTAATTCCAATTTAAATCCAATATCTAGAATTACTTTATTTTTTTTTTTTAGATTTAATTCTTCTTAATTTCATAAATAGAAATTTCAAATTAATTTTTGGTAATCTAGTTTAATTAATTTTAGTTAATTGATTGATCTAGTTTTAATTCCTCAAATACCAATTTTAATTCCAAATTTCATTTTACATCTTTAATTTTTGTCTTAATTTTAATTTTTAGATTTTATTTTTAATATCTTTTAATTTTTGTCATTCTAATTAGCTTATACTTTTATTTCCAATTTAAGCACAATTCCCTGTGGATCGATATCAATTTTAAAACTATACTATCGTGACCTGCACTTGCGACACACCGTATCACTACCTAATGATCTAAGTCTTTTAACATGATCCAAACACTTCATAACACTTATTAAATTAAAAGAATACAGAAAAATAGATCAAATATTAATTAAAACCCAAGAAAATATAAGAACATGCATAAATATATAATTTTCAAATTCTGACAGATTGATGGTAGCAAGAAATCCGATTTTTTAAAAATACTTAGACATGCCTAAAAATCATAAAAAAAATTATAAAAGACAGCTTACATATCATATAAGATCATAAAATTTATAAATCAAACAAAACCCTAGTTGAATGGTCTACACAAATCATAATGTTTCTAAGTGACAGAATCGCACTAATTTTTTGTAAAATTCATAACTCATTAACCACAATAGATATGAATACAAAATCAATTGGAAAAAGTTCATAAAATTCTGAAATTAATTTTAGACACTAGATTTACATAAAAATATTAAGAAACAAGAGAGATATGGGCTCCACAAGTCGGGTATCCTGCAAATAGGATTTTATAGGAACCCTAACTTCAAACAGCCATAACTTATAAAATGTTAAAGTTTTTTTAGTGATTCTTGAGCCTAAAATTAATAGAATTTTGTGTAGAATATGAATATAATTTTTACAAATTTTTTACAGATTCAGAAAATAACGGAAAATAATAAAAATAAGAGAAATAAAAACTGAACATGTGCAGAGTTGTGTATCCTCTCAAATTAAACATGATTACATGTTCTGTATGAACATATAAAATAAATTAAAAATAAGGAACATAGAATTAAACATTACATGGTATAGATCTTGAAAAGAAAATAAAAGAACTAACATTTAAGAAATATCGCTAGAAAGAAAGAAGAACTAAAAGAATTTTAGCTATTCCTCTCTTTAATTTTTTTTATTTTTTTATTTTTTGTCTTCTCCTCCCCCTCCATTTTTTTTTCTCCTCCTTTTTTTTCAGTGGGGTATTTATAGGGTTTTGGGAGAGAGGTGTGATAGTGTTTGGAGTCCTAACGTGATAAAGTTCAGATAACTTAAACAACTAAGATTGCAGAATTTGGATGAGAGTGAAATATGAATGAGGTGTTTCAACCAATGGGAAGAGAAGGAAAAGGGAAGGCACCAATAGAAAGTGAGGAAGAGGTGTAGTAGGATAAGGTTTAGATAACTTAAACAACTGAGATTGAGAAAATTGGGTGAAACTGGGATATCGGTAAGGTGTTCCAACCAATAGGAAGAGAGGGAAAGAGGGTGGCACCAATAATGAGTGAGGAAAATAGTGGGGCCAATGGGGGAGAGAGAGTTTGTATAGGAGAGAGATAGAAAAAAAAATATTTTCTTATTTTAATTTTCAAAAAATAAATTAAATGGGTCCTATTTAAAATTACTAACTAGGCTTTCTTAGGCCCATGGCCCCCAATTAAACTCAATTAGGTCTATTTAATAACTACCCATATTAAATTTAAACAAAATAAAATTTTATTTAAATTAAATTAATTTCCCAAAAAGCATATTTTTTTTTTTTCAAGATCATGCAACGGAATTAATAATTCAATTCCATGCCTGTAATTATATCTTACAGTCATATAATTTTTCATCATCGGGTTTTTCACGGCCTTAATGCACATACTCATAACAAAATAAGGGTCTACAGTTTGTAAATAAGGTAATTTTCAATTATTATATGCAATAATTTGTTGCTAATCAAGTAATAATCACCATGTTCTAGATTCAATAAAAACACAGCGGAAGCTACCTGAATTTTGAATTCCAAGATTTAAGTTTTCATTCAAGTTTGCAGCCTCAAACACGTTGAAGGAACTGGGACTGGAACTACCTTTCAGTGATTTTGCAGAATTCACAGAGACGGTTGATTCTCCAAAGTCACTTGTGTTATGAAAAATATTCCATGAGTCTGCATTGAAGTAAGATAATTAAGGAACAGAAGCACCAGCTAGTATTCAGGTGGCTGAAGTAAATGAAGAAAATTATTTTTATTTTCGATTTTCTATATGGATAATTTTTCATCCACTTTTCACTTAGATTTTCAAATTTGACGTGTTCATATTTTCTCGCATTTTTTGTATCCTGAGGAGCACAACCTGACTTTTATTTGCATTGAACTTTTTATGGAAGTGGAGATAACTGTGCATTAATTAAAAATTGTTTAATTAGGAGCCTTAATCTAGCGTCTGAGACGGAAGTTGCCTACTAAAGTTTTCCCACTTTTTGCCTGTGAAATATTTTACAGAAAATTTGCCTTGATAACGCATGCGCGCATGAATTGCACATTGTTTTTTTTTTTTTTTTTTTTTTTTTCTTTCCTTTTCATTTATAAAGTAGAAAGAAAAAAGGGTGAAAGCTAGAGGATTCATGAACATGGCAATGTTTATATTTTAATGTGTAATAACTGTGACAAAAATGGAGATATGAGTATGACTCTTTAAATTTGCAAAGGTCGGCTTTTAGCTCTAGCAACAGTGTGAAAATGGCATCAAACATAGATTTATTCGCCTTTGGTCATGAGTTTGATTGAGAATTCAAGTGGTTGGAGCGACGGATTCTGCAACCTCAATCGGGAGGTTGATAACACTTAGATTTAAGATATTTGGAAGAATTTTTTGAGAAAGAATAAAATATAAGAAGGAAAATTAAAGGTTTTGATGAGTACCTATCCTGGAATATACATATTTTTTTCTGGGAAGAGGTATGTAGGTGTAGAAATTAAGACATGGGATCTACTGAACCCCATGCAAGTCAGAAAAAAGGATATACATGTTCTCAACAGAGCTTAGTCAGAGTAGCTCTTGAATATCTATATAGGAACAATAAATTGGATTTAGTACATAGCTTTTTTATATGTTTTTCGTAATATAATAATTTATATCAAGTACCAATGGCAAATTCTTGATTATATTTAGTTTATTGTGATTCAAGATATAAATTGATATGGTGGAACAAATTTATTTTACATCTTAGTTTCACATTTTTGTATTTTGAGTCTGAGTCTATGTAATTAAAATCCAAGAGCCAACATTATCCATCACCTCTTTCTTCTGTGTCATGTCCAAGTCGACCTTCCACACCCACCCAACTGCGTTTATTTCTTTATTTGTCTTTCTATTCAGTGATACCCGATGGAAATAATTTCCTTTAATATGTAAATGGTTAGAAATTTGCTTCAATATGCTGCTTTCATGAAGCTTCCTGTGTCTCTTTTTCAGGTCCAAATTTTAAGCAATTGCTAATTAATATATAGCATCTAAATATCAATATGTGACATAATAATTGAGCAGTGATTTAAATAATATGCTCAAAACAGGTTATTCCGCTCTTGCCCAAATCTCGACCCTAAAACTCAGGCTAGGAGCCTAGCACAGATCGACTTCCACACAAACAGAAACAAAATAGGAAAAAGGTTAAAAGTGAAGTGTTGCCTCCAACTTAGCCTAGCAAATCTGTAGACCTAGTGATAGACTGGTTTGAGGACTCGGCTCTGAGATAAGCTGTATTACAGGGATGTCTTCCAGGTCCCTCAAAGTAGCATAAGGGCTATTCAATTGCATGTCACTAAGCATTTGCTGTAGTTCTGAGGCTTCTTCTTTGAGTTTAGCGTTTTCTTGAAGAACCCTGTCATGACACTCTGAGACATGGTTCAGCTTATCTATGAGCTGGTGATTCTCATTTCGGAGCCAAACCACTTGTGACCAGAGTTCATCTAGGTGTTTCTGCTTCCGCATGCGTGACCGGCGAGCGGATTCTCTATTAGATATCATCCTTCTTTGTTTTCTCTCGTTGATAAGGGAGAGCTGTTGCTCATCTGCTTCATCAGAAGTTGAGTTGTTGCTTAGGCTTGATGATTGTAGACTGAATTCTTGAACCTGAGGAAAAATCTGGAAATTTTGCGGATTGGTGAATCTGTTAAATTGAAATGTGGGCGAGTTATTCTGAGTCATGCTAAAATAAGCTGAATATGGGGATGTGTTTGAGGGAACTAGATAATGGAGTCCTGTAACCTCACTAGGCTGCATGGCTTGAATCTGGGTGGAAATCTTCAGGAATCAAGCCTTAGGAGGAGAAGGTGAAGTAGATTATTTTGATGATGTTGGATTGAAGGGGGTTGGAATCCTGAAGAGAGATGGCCATTATATATAGAGTGGGAAAAGGTTGAGATGACCCCACAGTTGGCAATTTGGAGAAAGAGTAGGAGAACTCCTTAAAGAATAGACCACTAGAATATCATGCAGATCATGAAGCGCTCATACATGTATGCATATGAACAAGCAATTGTATCATTTATTAAAGAATATTTTCTTGCCTCTTTGGATAATGTTATGGATATATGGATGTATATGTACATGATCACATGCCCTCATTGTTAAGTGTTGCAATCAATGTTGTGGATAATCGTCTTGAGATCAAATTATGCTTACATCAGGGAGAAAGAGTGAGTTCATATTGTGGGGAGTATAATTATTTTAATAAAGAAATGTGGAAGCTAAAGAAAAGCAAATGAGTCAAATAGGGCACAAGAAGTCAAATCTTTTAAAGTGGAGGTGCATTATTGCAAGCTGGCCAGGTTTATTTAGGATAGTTTTAACCTTAAATGCCCATAAACAAATAGGCTCTTGTGATGTAAGGAATTGAAGAGATGGATGGAAAGGAAACCCTTTTCTACAACCATATTTAGGAGGATTAGTAATAATCACATACTCTCGTCTGAAATTCTCAAGCGTAATGTTAAGTTTTTCCTAGTATTAAATTAATAAAAATTTAACTTAATAAAAAAAAACTCTAATAATAATGATAAATAGACTTGTAGATGCATTGCTATATTCATGTAAACATAAATGCCAGCTCTAATCTATTGGTCATCAGTGGTTTAGATATGAGAACACTACAAGAACAGGTTAGGCAAATATTAAGCGATAGAAATCAGTGGTCCTATGCTAATTGAAGGGTCCAATAGTTTTCTATTGCTACATATATATCAAATATAATTTATTTTATTACGACAAATTCTGACATAGAAGGAGGATAAAGTTGAGTTGAGAGCTTTCATAGTGGGAAAAAAGAGTGATGAACGAATTGATTCTATTGGAGGAAGAAAATGGCTACATGGCTTAGCTCAATTCATGATTCTTACAACATAGAAAAATTCCTGTGAAATCTGTTTTAAATCACAAGTAATATAAAGAAGTAAAGAACTGTATGACAGTGATTTTCTCTTCCTCCTTGGAATCTAAACGTTTCCTAAATATTCACAAGATCTAGCATTTGTTAATTTGTTCAAAAGATGCAAAGGTTACACTAGAAAAGGGCACATACGATTAATCTGTGTAGTGGGTTACTTTCATTCACTTTGTTACAGCAATGCCCACCCAAGACCACCCTGCAGTCACATTTCAAGAATGCCAAAACACAAGGTACCCAAGTCAAATTGTGCAGGCTAAGGCTATATTTCAGATTAGCTTTGATCTTAGCTGCACAGGTTAGCTACTCAGGCGGAGTGGAATAATCTTATTTATTTATGGTGGTAGTGGGGATGGAAAGAGGAGATGTATGGATGTACTTTGAAAGGCTAGTCCTCCACTAAATGGAAAGCTCTCTAGGACATCAAGGACCAAAATCATACCAAGGCAGGCAATTGCTGCTCTCTTTCTTCACTCAAGGTTGGGGCAGGTTGAGTGGACCAAATAGTGAACAATATCATTGGACAGATTTAGACTAGTCTTTCTTTCTTGTCTACCTCGTTGAATACTTGTGTATTATTTTCATCTTCCTTGAAGATTTTATTTTTACCTAGTGAAAATATATTCAGGGCGTATAAAGTGGATGAACTTGTTGAAGACTGACACTATATATTCATATATCTTTTTGTCAATTGTACTTGTAGTGTACATTATATGGAGAGTAGATAGAATAATGTAAATAGACATTGTTTCACAATTTGGGCATATGAACCTTAATTTGACAACATCTTTCACTGTTAACTTGGCAACTATCATCCTAGTCCATAGGCAGATTTATCTCATTTTGGTTGGCAGGTGGTGAGTTGCCTTAGGGGTGACAATCGATCCATACCAACGTAAATTTTAACTTTCCTATTACCAATAAAAACTCATTTCTCTCTTCATTTATTCCCAAAATACCCTTCCATATAGGCCCATTAATTAATAATGTCAAAGTTGAAAACAAAAGAAGGAAAGGATAATTTGGGAATTAAAAAATACACTCAATTGCGAACATACTCCTAGAGTAGAGGTTTAGGTCATGCACGGAAGGGTACTTGATTTGACGGCCTTTATCTTTTTATGGTAGCAAAGCGATCAATGAAAACAACAGAACAAAGTGAGCAACCAAACATGGCACGACACGTTCACTCTAATAATCTTTATAGCTATTCTCAGGGGGGCGAAAAACGCGCACCATAGGCGTACGCAAGGAGAGGGCCCGTGCTAACAAAAGCGTGCGTGGGTGCGCTTGGTGCACAACCCCAGCAGTGCACCCTATTCCTAGGCTTTCAAAATTAAAGCCTATGCCCAATTGGCCATGGGTCTCTATCAATCGACATATCAATTTTGGAGGGCTATATTGTTGTCCTGTTTGGAGGAAGGCTTTTATATTTTCATGAGGTTCCCTTCACTACTCATTAAAGGCAGGTTGGATTGGGTGGCTTTGAAAGATTGAGTTGGGTGGCTTTGAAAGATTGAGGTGCCTTTCCTGTCACTTGCACATATATATCTTTTGCAGCCCATTTTGGTAACCTAAGACAATTTTTGTTGGATGGTGATGCTATGAAAGTTTTGGTATCCATTTGTCACAATCTCTCTTTCAGTGTTTTTCCAAACGAACGTTTTTTTTTTTTATCTAACTCAGTCAAAACTTTTGTAATTCCATTTAGTATTTTAAAATTAGAGAGTAACTCTAATGTAACAGTGAAATTATTTATGTATAACTTAAAAATTACAGATACAAATCATAGAAATAACCTCCCTCTATACTTGTGAAACAATTGCTCAAAAGCAAAGCAACTTAATAACTGTTTATTGAATTTGTAGAGTCAAAATTTTTTAAAAAAAAATATTTTAAATGTTATTGAAAAAAATAATTTATAAAAAGTTATTTTTATTATTTTAATATTTTTATTATTAAAATTTATTAAATTTAATTTTAAATTATTTTTTAATATTTAAAAAAAAATTTAACAGTAATGTCAATCAAATTCCGAGTGGATGTACACCTGTGAGAAATGTAGGGTAAAAGCATGGAAATTGAGTACAGCTTGAACTGCTGCTAGTGAAATTCCTTTGAAAAGTATTTGATAGATAAGGATAAACCCATCATCTGTTGACGCCTCCTCCATCATTTTCTCCATTTTTAAGCACTTATTATAAAAATTCATAAGTTAACAACGATCCATTCAATAAGATTGTGATCATTTCACCTTTTTTATGCACTTTTATTTATGCATTAAAAATTGGGCTTGTGAGTAATAAAAAATATTTATTTAATCCAACAATACGATTTGTCACCTCTTACGTAAATTAATTAATAAAAAATATATTTTTTTTAAATTTTATTGTTTAAATTTATCATTCTATCCTTTTATTAACATATTATTATTTATTTTCTAGATAAATTAATTTTTTTATATTTTAATTACATAAAAAAGAGAGGAAATATTTTTTTATTTTTTTAGTGTCTTTATTGTGTGACTACTTTTTTAAAATAATATTTTTTTAATAAAATAGTAAGAAGCATGCATGAAGGCTTTAAAGAGTGATAATGTCATCCCCTTAATTAAATGTTTTTTTGGTGCATTTTTGAGTAAGAATAACTCGGAAACACAGCCATTAATTGATGCTTACGTACTTGTAATTAATACTAATAAGGTCTTAATCATCCACTGCCAAATGTGGATAATAAAGGAGGTTTTATGCTAATTTAAGCTTAATTAAATAGGTAGTGCTTCTATTATTATTGTTATTTCATCATCAACATTGTCAGCTACCATCTTTGTGCGTTGCTGCTGTAATGTGGAGTGTGTTAGATTATCAAACTAAATGTTTTCAAGTTCTTTCTTTTTTTTTTATATCATTATAATTAGATATTCTCGCTTATTCTTTTAATTTTTTTGTTAAAAATAAAATACAGATGATACGTAGAAGTTAGTAATAAAAATTGATCACCGTTAAAATCATGATAATTTTAATAAAATTTTTATTATCGTATAACTCACATCAGATACATTTCATAATCGATATAAAATTTCGAAGAATTACAATTATTCTCTAAATTTATTGACATTGATATAAAGTAAAAATAATATAAACTTTAAAAGAGCAAGCTCACTGCTAGAAAATATTACTTTTAGCAACAATTAATATAATTGTCGCTAATTTATATGATTTTCAATTTAATGTTCATTGTCTTGCCACTAAAATAATCTAGCTACGAGACTTTTTGCAACTAAATAATTATGTTACTGACATCTCATATCAACATTAGCTACGAATTAAGCTGTTGCTAAAAATATCGTCACTAAAAGATTTTAGTATTTAATTAATGATTGATCAACGAAGGATTTGTTATGAATTAACTACATATCTACTCATTCAACTGAAAATGTTTTTTTAAGAAAGTATTTTATATTTTTTGATTGCAACTTTAAATTAATAATATGTCTGATGTCATGCGCATAAAAATATTTTTATATTTTAATAAAATTATTAAAATTTATAAAATAAAAAATAATTTTTTATTTTTATTTATCTTTTAAAAAAAGAAAGTTATTTCTTAAAAATAATTTAGTTTTCTCTTTAATCAAAAAAGTTTTTTTTTGTTAATATATTTTTCTAAATGTCCTAAACGTTAGAAAATGTATAAAATATTTTTCAGAAACAAATAGAGTCCAAATATTATAATGAAAAAATATATATATTGAAAAAATATAGATAACTATTAAGTTAATTCAATTAATTATAACTTTAAAGTAATGAATTAAATACTAAAAAAAATTTTATTCCTATTGATTAGTCGACTTGGCAGGGTCATACTGAGTCATTAAATTACCTCATTGTCTAGTCAAATTATAAATTAAATTGGTTTAAAATTTGATTCAGTAAATTATTAGTTCGAACTACTAACTAATTGGATCAAATGGATCGCATTGAATTACTGTGTTATTTAATCAAAATATAAATCTAAATCATTCGTCAATTCAATTAAAAATCTGAATAAACTTAAAAATAATAAAATTAATATTTACATCTCAATAATACCTATTTTATCGTAAAAATTTATACTCATGTGAAATTATAAAATACATGGTTGTAATTCCTTCGCATAAAAAACAAACGTTAAATTGTGAATATATAATTATTTTTCTGTTGTAAAATAGAATATTAAATTGTTAAATTATTAGTTGAATAATTATTGGTCAAAAGCAGGGCTGTGCACGATTCTTGGGGAACCGAACCGAACCAAACCAAAGAATCATACCAAATATACAGAACCGCATCGAACCGAATTCATTTTGATACTTTGGTTTCGCTCGTTATTCACTAAGAACCGAACTGTAACAGATTAAAATCAACCAAAACTGCATCAATCGTAACTAAACCGAGAACCAAATTTATATATATGTTTTTTCTATATTTTTTTTAATGTATTTTATACTTTCAATATAATTATATATACTTATGTATATATATATATAATTATGAACTAAATATAACTTAATATTACATTTAATTTTGCTATATTTTCTTAATAATTTTAGTTATAAATATATTAAATTACCTTATTATTCTTAATTATAAATATAATATTATCTTATATTAATATATATATATATATATATTTTTTAATTATTAATTATATTTATATCTTATGGTTAAATATTATATGATTAATAAATAGTTAAATGTATATTATATGATACACTATTATATTATATAATATATTTAATCATAAGTTATATATACACCTTATAATTAAAGATTATATAATTTAGATATAGTTAAAAGATATATTATATGATATATTATGTATTAATAACTCAATTCAAAACTTAAATACTAATTCAAGTATGACTTTTTAAGAAAATAATTACATAAAATTATTTTAAGAACCGAGAACTGAACAGAATCGCATCAACCGAACCTAATGTAATAATTGAAAATCAGACGAATCAAACCTAAATCAGACGTAAATTTCAAACTCCAATTCGTTTCGCTTAGACAAATCCCAAGCTAAATCAGAATCTAACACCTCTATTCAAGAGGACTTGTATTGAGTTTTTAATAAAAAGAATATTAGTAAATAAAATGAAATTTGCTTTTCTTTTATTTAAGTAGAGAAAATAAAACTTATCATGGAATTTCTTAGGAATGATAATGGATTAAGTATATTCGAATATTTGATTTGATTAAATATTATTATGATGATGTTAAATAATATATAATTAAATTTTGTGACGAGTTTGGGTTAAGAAAATAATATAATGTTTAATTTAGATTTTATGTGTTGACTACTCATCATTCGAGTTCGTAAATATAAAATATATATTTTTATAATAAAATTTATAAATTTTATTATATTATATCTTAAATGAACAAAATTAAATATTCCATATAATTATAAAACTTAAATATAAAATAAAAATAAAAAATATTTTTATATAAATTATTAATTAAAATATATAAAAATAAATAAATTCAAGTATTATTTAAGTAATAACAACATAAAATAGATTTTAACTAAATATAAATATTAAAAATATTAATTAAATTAAATTGATTTTCATGAATACTTGACTTATTATAATTCATACTTTTTGAATTTTTATTTAGTACAATCATTATACATATAATGATTTAATTATAATCATTAATCATAATGAGACTTATTACGATCAATAATTATCATAAAATTATTATATATATATATATATATATAGAGATTTAATTGCATAATTTTTCATACTATCTTTCTATTTGAGATAGTCTAAGTTATTCAAGTTCCAAATAATGGGGTGCCACCTTAACTTATTTTGGTCCATAATTTGTGGGATGAAAAATCTGCAAAATATCGAAAGCAATGATGAATATGACCAAAGATGTGGTATGGTTTGCTGTGATATGTACCCTTTTGTATAGACAACATTCTACCACTTGTTTCTTGTCTATGTTTTACTGTCCTATGTATTGTGCTCAAGGTTTTCTTCTTTCTATTCATACGCCCTATCCTCATCCATCCATTTCTAACCTGCCAATCAATTACTAGAACCTCAACCACCGTCTTTGTAATTAGAAAAATTAAAAAAAAAAAAAATCATCCGGGAACAGAGGTGAATGATGATTGATATGATAGGGCATTTGATTTGGAGAAGAAGGAATCAAGATTTGTGCTAATCAAATTCATAGGGGGAGGGAGGGGTAGCCGCAAATTGATTCAATTGGATAACTTTCACAGAAAATTAATGTCCACTTTCCTAATGGTTGGAATCAACTCTAGCCCACATGATTTCATGGCTTTGCCTATAACAAGGATCTCTGTTGTTTCATATCACACAACTCACTTTTCTTTACCCTTTATTATTATTATTATTCTTCAATCCAAAATTTAAAGAATAAAATTTAAGAAATTTTGTAATTTTTTCTAAAAAAAAAAAAACTTTAATTATCATATATAATTATTCTTTTATTTTTTATAAATAAAATATACGCACATACAAATTTTATGATAAAAATAAATAGCTATTAAAATCATAATAATTACCTTAATTCTAATGAAAAATTAACTATTAATTACAACATTTAAGATACTAAAATAGAAAATAACTTAAAGGTAAACAAATGAAAATCTTCCTTTTCAACATTTACTATGATTAATTTAAAGAGATAGCAAGGCATGCTTTAGGGGATAAAAATTGGGATGGGTTAGACAAGGGCAGGTGGGTGGGGTGGATTGAGACCTACAAGTTGTGGCCAAAAATAACAAAAGAATCATGTAAAATTTTTATCCAAAACAAAGGAGAGAAGGCATCACCACCACTTTAACATTCTTCATTTTCAATCCTAAAATGATTGAAGTAATAATTCAGTCTCCATCCCATTACATTATATTATAAATTATTTATTTATTTTTTTAGAATAGAGGGATTTTTTTTTTTTTGAGTGCTTTGATTGATTGCTTTTGTGGACACCATGACACCCATAAGCTTCCCATTTGTGAATTTGACAAGTTTGTTTGTTTGCTTGCAATTATTTTTATTTATTTATTTATTTATTTGAGATAACCTCTTATCAAGAAGATAATTATCACCAATATGGGCACAAAATTTTATTTATTTATTTCAATCAATTTGTTGCAATTAATTATATTGATATATTTTGTTAATTTTTTTTTCATATATTTTAACCATAATTTATCTCGCCTTTCTTTTGTTATTTTTTCCCCCAAATGCGCGTTGCTTAGGTGGTATTATGAATCTACCTATGTTTAGTGATTTATGGGAGAGTAAGAAATTAGAAATTTAATAATCTCTAGCTCTATTCACAGTGAAATAATTTCTTACAAATTAATACTATTAAATTTAAACCTCAATTAATAACATATATGATTCATGTCTTTTCTTATCGAATTAGCATTTGGGGATTTCATCCCTTTCGTAAGATCATATGATTTTCCATAGATTAATTTGAAAGCAATTTCATAATAATTCCATTAACTGACACAACAAATTACTACACTTAAAAAAAAAAAAAAAAAACATTTCATGTGTTAATCAAAAAGTAGTTTAAAGGTTATTTTGCTTAATTTATAAAAAATTAACTTGTAAGTACATATATTTATTGATACTACTCACCCAAAAAATCGAAGTCAAATAGTCAAAGTCATGTCGAGCATGAAAAGTCAAAGACAGAAATACTTCCAACGTAATGAAAAAGAAAGTTGAACGAAAATGTTGATAAAAAAAATCGAGCAAAGACAAAGACCGAACAAAAAGCTTTGTTCGCCCAACGTGGCAAACAGAAGCCATGCTGAACAAAAAGTTACAGTAATTGCTAGATACTGAATTTCACAAATTGAGCAATAATCACACATGCAATCTAGTAAATAGTGAATTTTATAGAAATTACCTTCGATGTTTAGCCAAAATTACTGCCATAAACAAAGCAATAATTATTTTCTAAAAAGGCCTATAAATACCATACAAAAGAGGAAAAACAAGTACACTTACTATCTCTATAATTCTCTGTTACTAAAGAATTTTTTTAATTTCTCTATGAAGAATTAAGACCTCTAACTTGAGTGACGGAGTGGCTTACCAAAAGGCTATCCACCTTATCATTCTTTCTTATTGTAGATCTACGTGTTATCAGGGTTAAGACCACAAAGATAAACGGTAGCGTAACTTATAAATTAATTTAAACTTATAAACATTTAAAATTTTAAGCATTATGTGTTTGGTTAAAATACTTATAAGTGATTGATAAGCAAGTAACACATTTATTTAAAAAACACATATAAGTACTTTTATTATTAAAACGACTAAAAAGGTATTAAATTATTTTCAAATAATTTAATTATATTAACTCAATATTTTATTGTAATATTATTAAATTATATTTCAATCATATTATAATATAGTTTAATTCTAAATTAAATAAACAAATATCTATAGAGAGATATTTTTATTAAAATTAATAAAAAATAATTTTGAAATTTATTAAAATTAATGCAAATAATTTATTTAAATTATTATAGGAAAATAACATGAATATGGGAATAAAACAATAAAGACATATAGTGAAATTGTAAAAATAAATGAGAGTATATAGTAAAATACTGATCAAGTTAGCTTATAAACAATAAACTTATAAGCACCAAAATGAAAAACTATAATCCACAACTTTTTTTTTACCCCTTATAAGCAAAGCCTATATGCTATAAAAATCTATTAAACAGACAAGTTAACTTAAATCATAGCCTATAAGTTGTTTTGACAGGCTTGTAAATCAAGACAAATACTACATCCACTTATAAACTAAACAAATTAACTTATAAGCTCTAAAATAAAATAACTTACTTATTTACAACAATTTTAAGGCCAAAAAAATAAGAAAAGGGAATCAGCTTTTTATTCTAGTACTTATAAGGCATGTACTTATAAACTAGTTTAACTAAGTATTTTTATAATATTATCTTCATTTAACTTTTAAAATTTAACTATAAATTTTATTCAATATTTATTTTTGTTATTTTAATGATAAATATATTTATAAATTATTTTTATTAAATACATTAATTATTTATTAATTATATATAAATATTTTAATTAAATAAATGATTATTTAAAATTTTAAATACTTATAAATTAAAATTACTTTTATAATGAGAAGATATAGCTACGTCATATTATATATTCTATCAATTATTATTCGATTTATTATATTTTTATTAAATAAAAAAAATTACACCTCATGCTTAAAGATTTATCTAATTAAATGGCTGCAATCAATTATTAATAATTAGTAATTTATTAATAGCGATTAAAATCTAAAATTAACCATTAATTTAAAAGTTTATTTGAAAAAACATTAATTTAAAATGTGCGTGTACTAAATATCAAAAAAAAATCAGTTATTAAGAATTAAAAAAAAAAACTATCCAATCAAACAAAATTAGAAAAAAATAATAATAAAAAACCCACACGTATTTCCAACGTGTTTGTATTTGGTTGGGAAAGGGCTCCTAACTTCAAATCAAATACGGACACGATATAATCGAATATATATATTTCCCTTTTTTTTTTTTTTTCGAAACAAGAATATATATATTATCTGATTCAGCATCGCTTGTTGTCTGATTCTGATGGAATACATATTATGTTTGTGCGTGTTAATGATTATTGATCAAACTAAAAAAATTAATAGGCCCATTTAAAAAAAATGAAGAAAGAAAAGAGATAAGGGCCTTCAATATGTTTTACGGGAAGCCCATGATTCTATAAAGTTTGCTGAGACTGGAAATTCACTTAAATATGGGCCTTAGAGAACATTAGCAACCTCTCAATTTCTCCCACCTAGATCCCACTTAAGATGGGCCTGCATTCACACGTTGGAGTTACAGGTTTACAGGATCAAAGTTACCTGAATAAATGTTAGCAACTAGCAACATTGCAGGATTTGGATCCATTTGCACAAGATAATTATGCAATCTGCCAATCTTTAAAGTTGATCTGTTTGGTTTAGTGGTCGTGGTTAGTTGCGATCAGCTACTCATGGCTATTTTCAGAATCACTAGAACATTGAGATTTCTAGCATTTAAATGCCAAACCCAACTTTTAGTCATATAAAAGGCAAACACTAGTGATTGAAATGCTATCGCTAACTTTACTTTATGTACACTAAGCACCTTATCTCAGCAACTGATCCACTGAAAAGGGCGGATCTTACACTGTACTCTCATGTTGGAAATAAATTAATCTGCACTTGTATACCAAACTGTGATCCATTGATATACCATTTTCAGGAAAAGCCAATCTTTGGGTAATTAATCCTCGTAGAAGTGAGCTTTCCATAATGCTACCAGAGACCATCTCAAGAATAAAAAGGAGAAGGTACAAATTTACCATCAACATAAAAACCCTGTAACTTTCTGCAGCCATACTTCTATTGCCATGGAAAGAAAATGCACATAAAGGCATGAACATAAAGATGTTTGGTGATCATATTGCTCTAATTCACCCATAAAATGATGAAAACGAAAATTTACTTCATATTATGCTTGATGACAGAACACAAGCAGTAACCATTAATCTATTACAAATCTATGAAATGTATTCAGAAATGAAAGATCAAAGAAAGAGGAACTTCATTAGGGAGACTTAGAGATAAATAGAACAGCAATTAAACTCATGGGCCAACAGTTTTATGCGTACCCATGAATACACCTTTTCCCTACAAGGCAATGGTGACAAACATTCAGAATTGTTTCATCTTACAAACAAAAGAGAGGATAGGTCCAGCCCCATAAAGGATACACTTGCTGTGGTGGAATAAATCTAATCTAATCGCACAATCGATGAAGAAATCAGTAACAGGTAACTTATTGAACTAAAAAGATCCTAGGTATTTTGATAAGAATACCATAAAACTCATTCAGCAATAAATGTTTATGGAAGTCGTTCCATAAAACACTAACTCCACATTGATAAATTTTGAGAGAGATCACCAATATGCACTCAACGTATTATTCCGAGAATGAAAATGTAATCAATCCAACGAGACGGCAGACTGCAGAATCAATGATTTTAAACTAGAAAGATAGATCAGAATTTGGTACTGAAGTCCTTTTTCCCATCATTCCCATGTAAAAAGAGAAAATTTTGATTATTGCAACAAATTAATGTCTCACAACTTTTCGGATATTGCCATAAAAGAAGTGATGCAGAGTAGTGTACACATCATCAGCAATTTAATCACTCAAAAGCAGTTAAAAAAAAGACTCAAAATGGAACAGTCTTTATGGAATGCACTTAATATATGTACAATTTGCATATGCAATTATCAATATAACTCAGCTTAAAGATAATTCAGTCAACGGAATGCATTCTAGCAAACATTGAATGCATTATAAATATATAACCTATACATAGATTAATATGAACTGAAAGGAAACACTATTCACAAAGTTTCAAATCCTAAAATAAGCAAACATTTCAAACTTCTACCCTCTGTTGAATCGATGGAAATCCCACCTGCACCTCTCAGTCTCCTTCTCCTACTGTTCCTGCTCATTGTCCTGATCATCAGTGGGCAACCCATGTCGACAAACAGGACAAGTATTCTTTATCCTCAACCAAGGCACAATACACTCTCCATGATAATAATGGCAACAAGGCAACTTATTTACCATCTCCCCTCCTTCACCTCATCCTGCAAATAGCACAAACCACAAAAATCCTCCTTTCCCAAGCATACCAGAGGAAGGTTTTCAACAGCTCTTTGCAGCTGGTGGACTTCCTCTCATGAATGTCACTATCCACCAATTGTTCCAAAAATGTATGATCATCATCAACATCAAACATATAAGAATCCTCAATTGAAAAATTATGATTGTTAATGGCCATTGATAGTTCCCACTCAATATTCATTTCCTCATCTTCCGTTAGCTCCCCATCTTCTGTTGCGACTGAAATACTGGATGATGATAGCGATAATTCCTCGACTCTATCACACGCCATAATCAGATTTTCACTTTCATTGATTGCTTGGTCCAATTCCTCCCATTCAAATTCCTCATTAGGATTGGCCAATCACATCTGATTATCAATAAAACTATCCCATAATCTAGAGAGCCCGGTCTATCACCACCAGCACCCATTTCAACAATCTCGAGGTCAGAACCAGACTCCAACCTGGGTCAATCCTGGTAACCTGAAGCCCATCGGCGCGAACTTCATCCCTGCCTAATTCAACCCCAAACCCAGATCCTAACTCCATATAGCTCGAGAGAGCATCCAAGTTGTTGTTATCTTCAAGACCCCAAGAATCCAAATCATCCATGTACTGCGTTACCACATCTCGACCACCCAAATGAAACTCGTGATCACCATGACTGAAGGGATAGTGTGGCTCGAGAGGATAAGCATGGAAATTGGAATCCGAATCCGAACAGAAATCGCAGCCGGAGCTGGACCCACACTTGGGGTTGACAGAGACGGAAAACGTGGTGTGCGATGGTTGAGGATTGTAATCTTGGGATTCCGGGACCAGGTCCACGTCAAGGTTGGAGTTAGGGTCTATGTGTAGGTCTGGAAGAGGGGAAGGAGAACTAGAAAGGCGAGACATTATCCCTGGAAATTGAAATGCTTTGCATCGCAGCGCATTGTGGTTCAGATGGTATTTATAGGACTTGGAGATTCTCTACAATAAGATCTTTCCTGGTGATTTCACTTCGGCCTTTGGGCCGATGGCAATTTGCCACCTCCCAAATAAAAATTAAAAACATTGTAAAATTCCTATAATATGAAAATAATTTTACTTTCCCTCACTTAATTTTAATCCTTACAGTCATACCATTTACTTTTCTGAACTTTAATTTATAATTTAAAATTTCTTAAACATAGATTTAGTGAATAATAAATTCTTTATATTTTAATTTTATCAAATTTCTTAGTATCATATTAACTTTAGTCCTATTTAATATTATTGTTTGTTTAAATATATTAATAAAAAAGGATTAAAATATATTTTAGCTCTCTATTTTTAGCTCTCTTTATCTCTCATTTTATCATTTTACTCCTTTTCTTTTTTTTTTTCCCTTTTCCATTTAATTGTTTAATACTCCGAATGTCTTTTATATTTAATTTGGTTTTTCTAATTTTTAATTTCATTTTATAAATTTATCTACGAGATAGTAAATTGCTTTTAATATAAGAGTTTATTTTATAAAAAGTAAAGTTAGAAAAAAAATGGATGAAATTATAAAGAGAATAAAATACTTAAAATAAGGAAAATTATTATTTTTCTTCATAAGATAAGGAAAGAAAAAGAAAAAAAATATAATTTATTCATTTTTTATGCTGATGAAAAGAAAAGTAAAAAAAAAAGGAAAATATTACATTTTAAATCATTAAGTCCTATAACCGTTTTTTTTTTGTTGATTTTCTTTTTTGCCAAGTACTTTTAATAAAATATGATTTCCTTAATATATTTTTTATGAGATTTTTTTTTAAAATTTTTATTTTTTTATATAAATAATTTAAATTAAAATTCTAACTGGAAATCTAATGGCGTTAACTTCATTGATTTATTAGTTTTATTTTTCATAGTGAGAGTTTTTAATCCCTTCATACAATAGTTTTATATGATTTATTAACTCTTCAAATGATTGCAGACCATGGAGGTTCCCACAAACTTTTAATGAGATGATAATTTGAAGGTCAATAATATGAATTCGCCTAACTCCATCTAAAAAATTAACTCATAAGAAGAGTTTGTAAACTCATATATATATAACATTCGAGATCGAGTATCATTTCTTATAAATTTTTCTTATATAGACCAGGTCTATCGTAAATTTAAGATACACAATATATAGTGGGATCCATCAATTAAATAGATGAGTTCACATATTTATGTATTGAATTTATGATGAATTCAATTTAAGCAAGAATTTTTCCATTCCCAACTTCTTTAAAGTGAACGTCCTCAAAAAGCAATCAGAATCATGACTCGTCCGCTCTGACTTCTTTCAAAGAACATTAGTGTCAAAAATCTTTGTGAAGAGGCTTTGATACCAAGTGATATGAACCCATCTAACTCCACATCAAAAATTAACTCGAAACTTTGCAAACTCATGCTTATAATACCCAAGGCCTTCTCCTTGTAAAACGATGTGCGCAGTACCATGATTCCTAATATTTCTTTCCAACATGTTATTCGTGAAGGTAATTCTGTTGCGGATTGTCTAGTTAAACAAGGTGTTGATAGAAGTTTTGATTTGATTGCCTGCCTTTGATCTTTTATCCTCGGTCTGCAAATTTTTGTTGCTGCAAATTCCTATTTGTTGTCATCTTGACTACATCTCTATTCTCAGAACTGAAAATCAATGGAGTCTGTAGTATTAAGATTTTGTAACCTTAGGCGCGCATTCTTGTTCTGAAAATGGTTTGTGTTTCATTTGGTTAGGAGTGCTTGTACATCTTCCTTATGCTGTTTTAAGCTGCAGACTTCTTTTTGCATTGCAGAGGTATTTTCTGCCATAAATGGTTCGGCATTTTTATCAACTAGTATTATGTATTTTGATATTTTAAGGTTGGTCGATTGATTAAGGTTTAGCTAAGACTCTATTTTACTAAGTTTTCTTAATCAGTTTATTAATTTTCTCAATCAAAAATTATGAATTATAAAAATAATACAATAAAATTATCAAAGTAAAATGGTAAAATTAAGAAATTATTTAATATGGACTTCGAATTCACGATTCATTTAAGATTTAACTCCCATAAGAAATTCAACATTAAATAATCTTAATTTGCATTTATTAAAAAAAAAAAGGTAACATTAAGTTGATATGATACAGCATATGTGTGTAAAGTGTGTGTGTGTGTGTGAGAGAACTAAGCAAGAGTAGCTTTCTACAACATCCTTTCAACAAAATTTAGAAGCCAGCCACAAGAGGCTAGCAAGAACAGCAGCCTAGGCAATATTGCTGTGCTACACACACTGGAAACAAGTGCAAAAGTAGTAAAACTTGCAATCTGGGCTTTTCTGGAGATATGGAGCAAAACGG